>NC_060274.1:14020969-14101798 GCF_021613505.1 Equus quagga | reverse complement strand
GATTGGCAACAGTTGTTAGGCCAGGTGCCAATCCTTAAAAAAAAAAAAGGAAGATTGGCAACAGTTGTTAGCCTAGGTGCCAATCTTTAGAAAAAAAAAATTATTAATTTCCTAGCCAATGTAATCAAATAAGAAAAAGTAAATAAGGGTTGGAAAGGAAAACACAAATTTTAATATTTACAAGTGATATGATTGTCTACAAAGAAAGTCCAAGAGATTCATTATAGACAGTTCAAGATGGATACCAAGTCAAGCTTCAAAAATCAATATATTTCTAATAGACTATTACTAATTGGAATATATCAAAGAAAGAAAGCATAAGTCAAATGAATTGCAAAAACAAAAAAAGAAACTGGTAAAATTTCTAACAAAAGTTGTGTGAGAAATTTATGGAAATATTACAAAGCTTCATCAAAAAACATATAATAGGGCCAGCCCCAGTGGCCTAGTGGTTAAGTTTGGCGTGCTCTGCTTTGGCAGCCCAGGTTCAGCTCCTTAGTGCGGACCTACACCACTTGTCAGTGGCCATACTGTGGTAATGGCTCACATACAAAAAGAGGAAGATTGGCAACATGTTAGCCTAGGGCAAATTTTCCTCAGCAAAACAAACAAACATAAAATAACACCTGAATACAGAGATAGGTTATTTTCTCAAATGGGAAAACTGAATATCTTTAAAATGTTAATGGCCTCAAATTATTTTATAAATTCAATATGATTGTAATAAAAATTCTAATTGAATCATTCATGGAACTCAACAAATGGATTCTAAAATTTATATAGAAGAATAAAGGGCAATGAATAAACAAGATCTTTCTAAAAATAAGAGCAAGTGGAGGGACTTGTCCTACCAGTATCATATCAATAATATACAACTGTCCTATTTAGGATAGTGTGACAGTGGCATGGGATACAGAAGTAAACCAACAGAATGGAATTTGTAGTGCTGAGACAGACTCAGGCATAGATGCAATCATGGTTTAAATTAGAGAGGCTTCTATTATCATTCAGGAAGAAAATTCAATAAGTGGTGTTGAGACAATTAGATTTTTATATGAAATTGTAATATTTTCTCTAAGTTACAACACACAAAAAATAAACTGCAAATGAATTAGAGATTGGTGTTACAAACGAATTATAAAACTGTGGTAAGAAATTATAAAAGAATGTTTGTGTTGCTTCAGGGCAGGAAAAGGCTCTTTTACAAGAGCAAGCCAAAAAGGAAAAGATTATTTTTGATATAGTCCAATTTGTCAAAAGCCCTTGAACACATAAGGAGAACATAAGTAAAGTTAAAAATGAGAACCAGGGTAGAAGATAAAAAAGGATTATTATTATAATATATAGGTAACACATCACAATTTAAAAATACAAATTACCTAATAGAAAAATGGGCAAAGGAAATGTGCAGGCAGTTTATAGAAGAGGAAAATATAAATACTCCAAATTAGAAGAATACATGCTCAAAACTAGAAATCAGGGAAATTCAAATAAAAACTATTTCACGTCTAAATGTCCCACAGTTAAAAGGTTGCACAATACCAAATTTGGGAAAGGATTGGGTAAATGAAAATCTGTCATATAATCATTTTGAAGAACAATATTGACTACATAACAATGTAGTTAACAATATACATAACCTATGACAAATTCCATTTTCATGTTTATACATTGGAGAAACTTTCACATACACATATGAAGACATAAATTACAGTATTTTTAATATATTAAACTGGAAACAATCCATATTTTCATCTTTTCAGGAATGAATAAAAATCTAAATATTGTTACATGATGACATATAAAATAGCACTTAAAAGGCTGTCCCCATGGCCTAGTGATTAGTCCAGCATGCTCTGCTCCAGCAGTCCAGGTTCGGTTCCCAGGCACAGACCTACACCACTTATTGGTGGCCAGGCTGTGGTGGTGACCCACATACAAAATAGAGGAAGATTGGCACAGATTTTAGCTCAGGGCAAATCTTCCTCAAGCCAAAAAAAAAAAGAAGATTGACAACCGATGTTAGCTCAAGGCAAATCTTCCTCAGCAAAAAAAAACCCCCAAAGGAACAAAAAACAAAAAAAAACAGCTTTTAAAATGAACAACTCAGATCTACATAAATCATCTTGGAGAGATTGCAAAACAATGTTGAATGGAAAAAAACAGCTGCAAAATATTAAATACAGCCTCTACTATTAAAATAATTTTCATAAGTATATCAAACAATGTCCTATGTTTTCTGGATAATATATATAGCAAAGTTATAAAAACAGGAACTAGATCCATGGCTATGGATGTTACTGGATAATGACGGGAATGTGATTGGAGAAGAAAAGATTTTAACTTTACCTGATGATTTCTTTAAAAAAAATCTGAAGCAAAAACAAGCTATTAATATTTGTTTAATTGGGATATTGGGCACAGGAGTATTTCTTTTATTATCTTTTGTACTTATCTACAATTTTTTTCTGCAGAAACACACACACACATGCACATAAATACAATATAGCTTTATACCAGACCGAGGTCCTTATCTATAGCCCAAAAATTTGCAGAAAGATTCAATAACTTTCTTGAGAATTGAATACCTTAATTTTCTCACCGTTAAATATTCAATTTTGAAAAGTTCAGAGGGAAATGCTATCTTGGGTGTCCATTTATCCAGACAACCTCTAGAGACACTGTGCTTTAAAATCACCATAAAGGGGTCCAAATATTGTTCATTAGATTTGCAGAATCTTTCACTGTCTTCTGAGTCCTTTGGCTAGCTGAAAAAAAAGACAGGTAAATGCCTTCTTTGTGCTCTTCTGAGGTAATTGTGTGTGTTGTGCCATAAACATTTTCCTTCTGGAAAAAAATTACTACTTACTGAAGATAAAAACAACAACAGTCAAACACATAGCAATGGAGAATGGATTGGTGGTTACCATGGGGGAAGTGGGGGAAGGGCAAAAGGAATGATTAGGTTCACATGTGAGGGGATGGACTATAATTAGTTTTTGGGTGGTGAACATGATGTAATCTACACAGAATTTGGAATATATTATGATGCACATCTGAAAGCTATATAATGTTATAATCCAATGTTACTGCAATTAAAAATAAATTTAAAAAATTTTAAGAAAATTAAATAAATAAATAAGTAAATAATAAAAAAAAATACTACTTACTGATTTCTTTTGTTTAGGTTCCCATACCATTTGGAACAGGCTGCTTCTATTTTTCTAACTGATCTGTGTATGTCCCTGAATACCAGCAGTCAGCATCTCAACTGTGTTTGGAGTCTAACCTTCTCCTGGGCTGCCTGATATACAACTACGTGTAAGAAAAACAGTCTGCTATCATATTTTGCTACATAGCTGCACTGTCCAAAGAATTAGAGACACAAAGCTGGGGAAGAAAAACTATGTGAGGGAGCTACTTAGTGACAGAGCTTAGGAAGTGCCTTCCTAAATCTGCCGGTGGATGAATAAGCATGGCGAACATCGGCATGCCCTCTTGGGTGTTGGATGACCACATCCTGGAACCCTTATTTATACCTACTTCCTGTGTGCCACTGTCAAACAGCGATGCTGAAGGGAATTTGCTGGGGTTTATCTGTAAATACAGAAGGGAAAATCTGCATAACTGTTCTACTTTTCTAGAGTTCACCAAACCTCGTTTTAAGCAAAACAAATTTTCTTAATGTCATAAAGGAGAAAAGGAAAAAAAGCTGCAAAATGATGCATAACGGGAAACTGAAACTCTCAAACACTTTTGAGTATATGGAGGCCAATTCTTCCCCCCACCCCCAACTCTCTAGGGAGAAAGACTGTCAAGAAACCATTTAATTCCACAGGATATAGGAGAATGAGGCCAAGGAAATTGGTTCTCGTTTGCAAAGAAGTTGCCAAAAATTGTGCACAAAATTGAGACTTCAGACTTTTTGAGCTAAGCAGCCTGCCATGACCTGGGGGCAGAGAAGGGCTGGGAGGATGTGCAGTGGCCTCCCAGAATGCTCCTCTCATTCTGGCCACCTTTGAAAACACTTCATTTGGTTCTTATAGTGAGGCACTGGGAAAGATGTTTTGGAATAAAGATTAGTCCTCCAGCGTCATCATTTTCGCGTCAAAGCTTAGGCAAATTCATTAACAAGAAAAATCCATAAATCTGAGGTAGCGATCAGAGATGGCTTTTCCTCTGTTGTTCATTACTTGTATCTTGCTAGAAATGAGGAGAAAATTGTGATCTCATTTCCAGCTGTACACAGTTTTATTCCATGTTGCTTCTTTCCCCTTTTCAGGATCAGATGCAATAATAAAAACCATCTTTATACAACAAAAGCAAAAATCAACAAGTGGGACTACATCCAACCAAAAAGCTCCTACACTGCAAAAGAAACAATCAACAAAATGAAAAGGCGACCTACAAACTGGGAGAAAATATTTGTAAACCATATATCCGAAAAGGGGTTAATTTCCAAAACATATAAAGAACTCATACAACTCAATAACAAAAAACAACAATTTAATTAAAAAATGGGCAGAGGAACTGAATTGACATTTTTCCAAAGAAGACATTCAAATGGCTAACAGATACATGGAAAGATGCTCAACAACCCTAATCATCAGGGAAATGCAAATCAAAACGACAATGAGATATCACCTCACTGTTAGAAAGGCTATGAAAAAGAAATAACAAGTATTAGTAAGGACATGGAGAAAAGAGAACATTTGTGCATTGTTGGTGAGAATGTAAATTGGTTCGGCCACTATGGAAAACAGTATGAAGTTTCCTCAAAAAAATAAAAATAGAAATACCATATGACTCTGCAATCCCACTTCTGGGTATATGTCCAGAGGAACTGAAAACAGGATATAGAAAAGATACCCGCACTCCCATGTTTACTGTAGCGTTATTCACAATAGCAAAGACATGGAAACCACCAAAGTGTTTGTCAATGGATGAATGGATAAAGAAGATGTGGTATGCGTACAATGGAATTTTATTCAGACATGAAAAAGAAGAAAATCTTGTCATTTGCGACAACACAGATGGACCTTGAGGGCATTATGCTAAGTGAGATATGCCAGGCAGAGAAAGACAAATGTATGATCTCACATATATGTGGAATTTAAAAAAGCTGAACTCACAGAAACAGAGAGTAGAATGATGGTTAGCAGGGGCTGGTGGGTCAGGGGAAATGGGGAAATGTTGGTTAAAGGGTATAAACTTCCAGTTAGAAGATGAATAATTCTGGGGATCTAATGCACAGCATTGTGATTATAGTTAACAATAATGTATTATATACTTCAAAGTTGCTGAGAGACTAGAGCTTAAAATATTCTCACTACAAAAAAGAAATGAGAGAGGCCGGCCCCATGGCCTAGTGGTTAAGTTTGGCACGCTCTGCTTCAGCGGCCTGGGTTTGGTTCCTGGGTGTGGATGTACATCACTTGTCAGCAACCATGCTGTGGTGGTGATGAACATACAAAACAGAAGAAGATTGGCACAAACGTAAGCTCAGGGCAAATCTTCCTCAAGCAAAAAAAAAAAGAAGAAGAAAAAGATTGGCAACACATGTTAGCTCAGGGTGAATCCTCCTCAGTAAAAAGAAAAAAAAAAAAAGATAATTATGTGATGTGATGGAGTTGTTAGCTAAGAATACAGTGGTAATCATATTGCAGTATATAGATGCATCAAACCAACACACTGTACACCTTAAACTTATACAATGTTATATGTCAATTATATCTCAATTAAAAAATCTATACAGTTTGAGCAATGAGCAAAATAAAATAAGATAAAGTTTAAAAGGATAAATATAAAGATATGCATTTGGATTTAAAAATCTGCATTAAACCAGGATGGGAGAAACACGACTTAACAGGAGGGTATGAAAAATTCTGGGTAATTTACTAGACAATAAATTCAGTATTAATCAACAGTACAACGTAAACAAAATACTTATTGGAAATCTAGAATGCATTACTAGAAGCATGTTTTCTAAAACAAGCTGGTGAGAGGTCTTCTCTGGGCTGGCTAAATGGTTATGTTAAATTCTGGTCACCACAATTTAAGAAAGAAATCAAAATAGGTTCAGAAGACTAGAGGAGAGTTAATAAAAAACCTCAAAAACACCTCATAAGAATACCACTTTTAGAACAAAAGTTTTTTCTCTAAAGAAGAGAAGACTCAGATAATCAGAATCATAATTTTCTAATATTTGAAATGATGCCATGTAGAAGAGAATATAGATCTGCTTTGTAAAATCCCAAATGTTAGAAGATGGATTGATGACTAGAAGCAACTAAGAGACTCTTGCTTCCATGTGTGGAAAGTCTGTCTACACTCACATGAGACTTTAATTTGCCTGTGAGGTTAGCATCAAGGCAACAATTCTTGAGCATTCAAGCCAAGTCTGGACAACTCTTTGAAAAAGGCGTTTTACAGTGGCCTCAAGTTTGCATGGATGGTTTAGTCTGAAAAGATCTTAGTTCTCTTAGTTCTGAGGTTATTGTTCTTAAAATGTGCTGCCCAACCTAACTACTCTCTTCAAAACACAGTTGGGAGGGAGACGGGGAACTCCTGTTTGCACCAATTTCTGCACTCTTGTAGATCATATTTCCAGTCCTTCAGCATTGAGTAATAGCAGTATTCATCTTTTTTGTTTATATCTTGTTCCCCAGTAGGACTGTAAAACTCTTAAAGGAAGTAGAGAGAGAAAAAAATATCTTGTATGTGTTGATTTTCCTGGAATCTAGCAATGTTTTCTGTCAAGAGTAGATGCACAATAAATATTGACTATTGATGATGGTGAATGTGAAAGATTCCTCTGATTATTAAAAATATCTACTTTCCCAAAGGAGAGATTTGGGAGTTTTACATACAATTCTTAGAGCTCTAAGATGCCTGACAAGTTTGAACAATGCTCCTTATCCTTTCCCAAAGTATCACTCATCAAGGATGGGGGTAGACTCATATCCCGGAAACCTAGAGAATTGGAGCCTGAATCGCTTGTGGCAATGCTTCCTTGTCCACTCATATTTTATCTTAAAAATCCATATAAAATTTGCTTGGTATTTTGATATGTTCATGTATAAATATAATGGTTGTTTTATATTTCCTAACTCTGGGGAAAAAATAAGAATGTTCCTACATTTTTCTTAATGGTCAAGATGCTGCTGTAATGAGATAATCAATTTTGGAAAATTAGGCTGAATTGGAAAAGAACTGACTCTGCACATCAAAATTAGTGATTTCTCATCTTACTCTTGGTGTAAGAATATGTTCAGAATGCAAACATACAAATATACAAATGGCAATATCCTCTCTCCCCACCCCCAAGAGGCACTGCAATATGGTGATTAAACAAGTTCTGGAGTCAGGCTGTCTGTGTCCAAATCTTGCCTATGCCACCAACTGGATGACCTTTGGTTAGTCACTTAACCTCTCTGTGTCCCAGTTCCTCATCTGCAGATAATTGTTGATAATTATAGAACACGTCAGTACATCATTACTACTGTAAAGGTTAAAAGGATTGAACATGTACAATCCTTGGAATAAATCTTTGTACATACAGTAAGTACTCAGTAAGTGACAGCTCTCTCAAGGTAACGTAGAGAGACTTCTTCACAATGTTGCCAAAAAGTTGGTTGGTACAATGTCTTCAGGCTACAGATGTTGAAGATTTCCATCACTATCTTCTTGCTGAGAGATCATCTCACTTCTTGTAGGGTAGCTTGTAAAGTTTTTGTACCCATTGGGTAGAATCTTCCCATCTCGGGGATCTACACAAAAGCTTACTCAGTGAAGAAAGAAGGCTAATTGTTTGGTTTCTCATTTCACCACTAACACTGTAATTTTTATCACATGTAAAGGAACTGAGTCTCAAGTGACTCATAGTACCCACAATCAACTCCTTATTCCACAATCAAACTTCATTATAATTGCAGCCATCTTGTCATGTTTAGTGAAAGCATTCAGTTCTGCCATATAGTTGTTGATTCAGTGTTTATCCCCAAAAAGGTATTTGCTAAATAAGCCAAATTTGTGAGGCCCTCTTTAGCACTGGGGTGGACAAGGACGAAATTCACCACGTACAGATATTTATTCCTAGTTGTGATTATCTTCCCTGTGAAGGAAAACAACTCACTCCTCAATTTAAAATTTCTGATAACCATCCTGCTTCAGCCAAGCCAGCATATATCTATGTAATAGGGTAAGCTTTCAATGTCATCTCTTGTCTCATGACATGTTTATCTAAAAAGAGTTGTATCCAAACCAGTTTTTGCTTTTTTTGATGAGGGTGTATTTTTTAGTGTCCTTTTTTCAAAAATCACCATTTTATGATTACATTAAAACTATGAGAAATTCAAGAAGTAAACCCTTTGTGCATTCAAAGTGAATAAGCCTAAGAATAAGATTCTGGTCCACACTTCGGGTGGTTAGATCTGACTCCATCAGTGAATATGTCCATGCAATTCCTTTTCTTAGGTGATATATATAAAGCTTGCTAAAATGTTATTATGTTGAGTCAGCACTTCTCTCTTCATGTTCATAATATTGTCATACATATTTATAAACATATAAATATACATCAGAAGTATATGGAAATATATAAAAGTCTAAAAAATAATTACTTCTGTGCTATCCTCTATCTTTAAAGTACAGAATAAGATCAGTGTCAGTTCCTCTCCTTGTTTTGGCTCATGTGCATCTACTGGACACATTTAAAAGCATTATTTGATAGAGCTATTTGATAAGGGCACTTTGTGTAGCTTCAGCTACTAGTTTTTGTCCCCAGAAGATTCAGCCATTTTTATTCCACAGTACACCACAATTTTGACTCTTATGATTCTGCACGTTTATCAACTTTCTATTTTCTTCTTTTGACTATGCATTTTAGAGTGTAGTTGGTTTAAAGTAAGAGAGATCTGGGGCTGGCCTGGTGGCGCAGCGGTTAAGTTTGCATGTTCTGCTTCTCAGCGGCCCGGGGTTCACTGGTTTGGATGCCTGGTGCAGACAAGGCATTGCTTGGCAAAAGCCATGCTGTGGTAGGCGTCCCACGTATATAGTAGAGGAAGATGGGCATGGATGTTAGCTCAGGGCCAGTCTTCCTCAGCAAAAAGAGGAGGATTGGCAGTAGTTAGCTCAGGGCTAATCGTCCTCAAAATAAATAAATAAATAAATAAATGAATAAAGAGAAATCTGGACTGGGATCATAAAGGTCTGCTTTGTATTGGCTATATGGCATTGAGTAAGTTACTTAAACTCTGCCTTTGTTTGTAAAATGGGGAAATGATAATTACTTCACTCAGTAGTTGTAAGAAATAGAAGAAAACATATTTATTGCTATTATTACTGTTAGCCTTAGTAGTGTGCCAAGTGAGCAGCGCTCAATAATCTGTAATCACATTCATAATAATTCTTCTTCTTATTATTACTCCTAGATAAATTTTTGTCTTCATATTTACAAAAAATACCTTATTTTTCTTCAAATTGTATGATGGACTTTTAAATATAACTGCAAAGGTGATAGATCACCTTGGTAATTGCCAAGGTTCTCACATGAAGAGTTAAAACTTGGGCCTTTTCTATTCAAAGTGTGGCCCTTGGACCAACAGCATCACATCCCCTGGGAGGTGGTTAGGAATGAAGATCTCAAGCCCCACCTCAGACTTACTGGATCTGACTTTGAATTTTAATAAGATCCCCAGGTAATCTGTATATGCATTAAGGCCTGAGAAGAACTGACTCAGGCCACACTAAGTTGTGAACTTGAGACACTGTGTTTGGTATGTAGAGGAGATATATTCATGATAGTCAGAAAGACATGGTGTGTTCTAGTGAAAAACCTATGGGAGGAAAACCCACAAAGGCCTTGTTGAACTACTAACCTTTCAATGCTTGTCTCACTTATCCCTTCTCTGGCTTCTTTCTTTCCATTTGGGCAGAAATAGGTGCTCCCCTCTCAGTGTCCACCCGGTACTATGTGCCTACCACTTTGAGTGGTAACCTGTGCACGAGCCTGCTTAAATTAGTGGGCTTTGAGATCGTAGGGAGTCTCAACCTTTTTGGCATCACCAGCACCTGGTGGAGCACTTCCTCCAGGCAATCTTTGCAGACTGTTCCAGGCTGTGGGAAGGTACCTGGCACTGCTTCTTTGACCTGTAATTCCATATTATTTTATAGGTTTGCATTTGTGAGTTTTTCCTACAAGACTGTGAGCTCTTTGAGGGCAGAGGCTGGGCCACTCATCTTAGTACTCTTGGTACACATAAAAGATTAATTGTGTCTTTCAATTAGACTCCCACCAAGAACTGATATTTTGTAAGCTGGAGCAAGTATTCTACTCCACATAGAACCATCCCTCCACTTAGAGGAAAAAAATATAATGTAAAGAAGAGAAATGTCTCTCATAAAGTTTATCCCATATTTTTTCTTCTTAAAAAGTTGTACCTACTAATGTTTATATATTTTGAAATCTAATATAAGCCAGTATTTAATTTTATACATAAAACGTAAAATTAGTTATTTTGATGTTAATGTCATCAAAAAGATATGTGGTAAAAAGTACCATATTTTTCAGGAACTGCCATCACATGAATAAGCTTGAGAACAGTAAGCTTAGTCAATGTGCCTTAAACGAGTAAAACAAGAAAAAGAGGGGCCAGCCCCGTGGCCAAGGGGTTAAGTTGCACGCTCTGCTTAGGCGGCCCAGGGTTTTGCCTATCCAGATCCTGGGTGCGCACATGGCACCACTCATCAGGCCACGCTGAGGTGGCGTCCCACAGAGCACAACCAGAGGCACTCACAACTAAAATATACAACTAGGTACTGAGGGCCTTTGGGGAGAAGAAGAAGAAAAAAAAGAAGATTGGCAACGGATGTTAGCTCAGGTGCCAATCTGCAAAAAAAAAAAGAGAGAGAAAGAGAAGGCATCTTTCTAGCATAGGTATGTAGACAGGTTCTCTAACAGAGGCCAGATTTGCACAGTTAAAATGAATAGGAAGGTCATTCAACTACTAGGCAATTTCAGAAAGTCTAGAAGACCAATACAGATCAAGTATATCTTTTAAGAATCCAATTTTTACGTGGCTTATTCAGGCTTTGCTTTAGTTTAGAACAGTAGCGTTAGCTTAGGGTGAATGTTTTCGAAATGGGACCAAAAATACATTACAGTAAGAGTGATATTTGTCATAAACACTACATGGTCACAATGAGAATCCTTAGCATGGCCCTATTACTTTCATTGCGCCAATCTAGAAAATACTAGTGATTAATATAGAGTCATAATGTGTTTACTTAGGAAAGTACTGACAGCACTTTCTTCTATGTGACATATTCATTTTGAGATTCATCAAACTGCTTTTCAGAGAGCAGACAAGCTTATTATTTCAATTCACATAAAGAAGATAAGCAAGTTAACATAAGGAAAGAAAAAAAGACTTAAAATGTGGAAAGAAAAAACATTCAGTAGAGAAAACAAAACCACAACATTTGAAAAACGGTGTGCCAGAGACTGTTTCTCCTAATAGTAATTATTCATATAATTATTTAAGGTAGTTACACAAACAGGGATAATCACTATGGAAATTCAATACAGAGCAATGTTTATATAAACACATTAAATAGGAATAAAGAGACTAATACTATGTGAAATGATCCCTAGAAGGAGCTAAAACACACAAAATATATCCCATTTATGTTCAGGTTTAATGTAATATCTCTAGGTGCTCTTCAGATCTTTTTCTACAACTAAGTGAATGTAGGTTACCTCTGATTCTCTCTTGTCCTTCATAATAATTTCTGTATTCAAAGACAGCTTCACTTTGCCATCTCCTTAGATGTATTCAGCATATGAGGTAGTATATTATCTATTCTTTCCAAAACTACATTCTGTATATTTTCTTTTACACCAAAAGACATCTAAAAAAATAACAAGTAAAGATACAATAAAGTAACCTGTAAACTTTCCCAAAAGCTTGTGTTCTACTCAAGGTAAAAATTCATCAAAGAGGATTTATGGTCATCTTTCCTTACATTATTTTGTCTGTTTAACCAAAATAATTACTTCCTTTCACTATGCCTTTAACATAGATATTTTCAGCAAACTGGTCCTGTTATAAAGTTCATACCAGGTCAATCTTTTTTTTTTTAAAGGAACACATCAACCTCCAGAAAGGACACAAGTGATGGAGTCAATTCAATCAGCAGTCTTCACTCGCACAGCAAAATGTTTTTATTCATTCCAGGAAGAGTAGGCATCAGCTATTAGAAAGGCTATGCATCTGATACCAAAACCAGAAAAGGACACTACTAGAAAAGAAAACTATAGGCTGAACATAGATGCAAAAATCCTCAGTAAAATACTAGCAAACAGAATTCAGCAGTACAGTAAAAGGGTCATTCACCATGATCAAGTGGGATTTATCTGTGGGATGCAAGGATGGTTCAACATACGCAAATCAATCAATGTGACACATCACATTCACAGAATGAAAGAAAAGAATCATATGATAATCTCAATAGATGCAGAAAAAGCATTTGACAAAATTCAACATCTATTCATGATAAAAACTCTTAACAAATTAAGCATAGAAGGAACATATTTCAATATAATAAAGGCCATATATGACAACCCCACAACTAACATCATATTTTTGTTTGTTTGTTTGTTTTTATTTAATCTTTATTTTTTTATTGCAGTAACATTGGATTATAACATTATATGGCTTCAGATGTACATCATAATATATTTCAAATTCTGTGTAGATTATATCATGTTTACCACCCAAAAACTAATTATAGTCCATCACCTCACGTGTGCCTAATCCCCACTTTTGCCTTCCTCCCCTTCCCCTATAGTAACCACCAATCCAATCTCTGCTAACATCATATTTAATAGTGAATGTTTGAAAGTATTTCCTCCGTGATCAGGAACAAGATAAGGGTATCCACTCTCAGTAGTCTTATTCAACATAGTAGTATAAGTCCTAGCTAGAGTAATCAGGCAAGAGAAATAAATAAAAGGTTTGAGACTTGGAAAGAAGGAAGTAAAATTATCTCTATTTGCAGGTGACATAATGTTATATATAGAAAGTTCTAAAGACTCAACCAAAAAACTGTTAGATCTAATCAACGAATTCATTAAAGTTTCAGGCTACAAAATTAACATACAAAAATCAGTAGCATTTCTATACACTAACAATGAATTTTTTAAAAAAAATAAATCCCAGTTACAGTAGCATCAAAAACAATAACATGCTTAGGAATAAATTTAACGAAGGAGGTGAAAGATCTCTACTCTGAAAATTATGAGACATTGATGAAAGAAATTGAAGAAGACACAAAACTGGAGAGGTAGCCTATGTTCATGGACTGAAAGAATTAATATTGCTAAAATGTCAATACTACCAAAGCCATCTATAGATTGAATGCAATCCTTATCAATATTCTAATGTCATCCTTTATAGAAGTAGGAAAAAACACTCCTAAAATTTATACAGAACCACAAAAGACCCCAATAGCCAAGGAAATCCTATGAAAGAACAAAGCAGGATGCATCACACTTCCTTATTTCAAGCTATACTATAAAGCTATAGTCATCAAAACAGTATGGTACTGGCATAAAAACAAATAGACCAACAAAACAGAATTGAGAGCACATAAATAAGCCCAAGCATATATGGTAAACTAATATTTGACAAGGGAGCCAAGAATACTCAATGGAGAAAAGACAGTCTGTACAATAAATGCCAGTGAGATAATTGGATATGCACATGTAAAAGAAAGAAACTGGA
Source organism: Equus quagga (assembly GCF_021613505.1). Classification (NCBI taxonomy): domain Eukaryota; kingdom Metazoa; phylum Chordata; class Mammalia; order Perissodactyla; family Equidae; genus Equus; species Equus quagga. The sequence goes on along the minus strand of NC_060274.1, from coordinate 14,088,014 downwards.
CCCAGATCTTATACCACTCACAGAAATTAACTCAAAGTGGATTAAACACTTAAATGTTAGACCTGAAACCATGAAACTCCTAGAACAAAACACAGGAATAAAGCTCCTTGACATGGGTCTTGGTAATGATTTTTTGAATATGAAATCTAAAGCACAAGCAACAAAATAAAAAATAAAAAAGTAGGACTACATCAAACTAAAAAGCTTCTGCACAGCAAAGGAAACCACCAACAAAGTGAAGAGACAACCAATGGGATGGGAAAAAATATTTGCAAACCATATATCTGGTAAGGGGTTAATATCTGAAATATATAAAGAACTCATACAACTCAATAGCAAAAAAGAAAATAATCCAATTAAAAAATGGGGAAAAGACCTGAATAGACATTTTTACAAAGAAGATATATGAAAGGCCAACGGGTACATGAAAAGATGCTCAACATCACTAATTATTAGGAGAATGTAAATAAAAACTATAATGAGATATCACCTCACACCTGTTAGAACGGCTGTCATCAAAAAGACAAGAGATAACTAGTACTGGCATGGATGGGGAGAAAAGGGAACTTTTGTGCACTGTTGGTAGGATTGTAAGTTAATACAGCCACTATGGACCACACTATGGAGGATCCTCAAAAAATTAAAAATAGAACTACCATATGACCTAGCAATTCCACTTCTGGAAATATATCCAAAGGAAACCAAAACACTAACTTGAAAAGATATCTGCACCTCCACGTTCATGGCAGCACTGTTTACAAATGGCCAAGACATGGAAATAACCTACGTGTCCACTGATAGATGAAGGGATAAAGAAGTTGTGGTAGATATATGCAATGGAATATTATTCAGCCATAAATAAGAAGAAACCCTACCATTTGCAACAACATGGATGGACCTTGAAGGCATTATGCTAAGTAAAATAAGTTAGACAGAGAAAGACAAATACTGTATGGTCCTACTTAAATGTGGAATCTAAAAAAAAAATCCAAAAATCAAACTCATATAAAAAGAGATCAGACTTGTGGTTACCAGATGGGGAGGGTGGGGGAAGAGGGAATGGAGGAAGGTGGTCAAGAGATAGAAATTTCCAGTTATAAGATAAATAAGTAACAGGGATGTAATGTACACCATGATGACTATAGCTAAGACTGCTGTATGATATATAGGGAAGTTGTTACAGTAAATCCTAAGAGTTCTCATCACGAGAAGAAAATTTTTTTCCTTTTCTTCCTTTTTTTCTTTTCTTTTTATTGTATCTATATGAGAAGATTATAGCTGAACCTATTGTGGTAATCATTTCACAATACAGGTAAATCAAACCATCATGCTGTACACTTTCAACTTATACAGTGATGCATGTCAATTATTTCTCACCAAAACTGGAGGAAAAAAAGAAAACATTTCTGAGAATATAGCCAAAGGAACTGAAATCTGGGTCAGGAAGAAATATCTGTACTCACATGTTCATTGTAGCATTATTCACAATAGCGAAGGTAAGGAAACAACTCAGATGTCCTTCGATGGACAAGTGGATAAAGAAAAAGTGGTATACACATACAATGGGATATTATTTAGCCTTAAAGAGGAAGGAAATCCTACCATTTGCAACAACATGTATGGATCTGGAGAACATGATGCTGACTGAAATAAGCCAGACACAGATAAACAAATACTACATGATCTCACTTATATGTGGAATCTAAAATAGTCAAACACATAGAAGCAGAAAGTAGAATGGTGGTTGCCAGAGACTGGGCAGGGGAGGAAACAGGGAGGTGTTGGTCAAAGGGTACAAAGTTTCAGTTATGCAAAATAATTACAGTCTGGAGAGCTACTATGCAAAACAGGGCCTATAATTAACAATCCAGCCATGTGATGCATAACGATGTTTCAGTCAATGATGGATCACATATATGATGTTGGTCCCACAAGGTTAGTACCATACAGCCCAGGTGTCTGGTAGGCTATATCATAGAGTGTAAGTACACTCTATGATGTTCGCACAATGTTGCAATCTCCTAACAACGCATTCTCAGAATGTATCCTCATCTTTAAGCAACACATGAGTGTACTATATTGTATACTTAAAAACTTGCTAAGACGGTAGCTCTTATGTTAAGTGCTTTCATAACAAAAGGAAAAAAAAAAAAGCAAAAGTGGCCAGAGGAAACTTTTGGAGGTGGTGATAAGTTTATGGCATTGATGATGGTTTCATGGGTGTATACTTACCTCCAAACACATCAAGTTTTGAATACATTAAATATCTACAGCATTTTTTATGTCAATCATACCTCAATAAAGCAGTTAAAAAAAGAAGAAAAAAGGCTACTCATAACAATGAAGGAATAAAGTCTCCACCCAGAAGCCTTTGACACAGCTATTCCCAACCTCCCACTAAACACCCTCTGAAATATGCAAGATAGGTAAGAAGTAAAGTGACAAGTTTTATTTGGGGGGGTAGGGGAGCATAATTATTCTCCATCCTTATGTATATATGGAAGAGCATTGGTACTGAAAGGGAGCCTATTGGTTTGGTTTTTAGCAAAGAATAAGTCTGGGGGGAGAAGTGGATATTAGCAGTAATATCCAGAACATAATCAGGTAAAAAGGGCATGATAAACATCTACTTCAAAACTCTAAGGTTGTTGTGAAGATACTGAATAATAACTGTTTCCATACACAGATATATACGTATATGTGTGTCTGTATATTTATAAATGGCACCGTATATATATATATATATATATGGTATATATCTATATGTGTATACATGGTATGTGTGTGTGTGGAGAGAGAGAAAGAGAAACTAAGCACACCGATGGGCACACAGTAAGTACTCAATTATCATCAGCTATTCACATTGTCATCATAATTCCTACTTCATCTATGAGACTTTCCCACTTCACTAATCCTCTGGATTAGAAAAGTGACTCTCACACTATGGGTGGTGAAGGATCAGGGTGTTTTTTCTGTTTTTAAATTTCCAGTCAGCCATAGAGTAATACTTTGGTCAAATATAATGAAATGAAAAAAAATGAGAAAAAATACAATATACAAGCCCCAATTAGTTTTTACTATCAGTTTTAATAGACATAAAATTACTCTGTCAAATTGCTATACATGTTTCTAAACCCTTACTCTCACTTTCATTACTTACTTTGTTGCAGACCAGTAACAAATGTTTTGCAAATCAGCACATGGATCGCATGTGGTCACACACTAAGTAGCAATGTCCTAACACTTATCGTCTGTACCAAATATCAGAACTAGCATTGTTAGGGAGAATAGACCCTACTGTAGTAGTTGAGAATTCAAATTATAGCTCTACCTCTTACTCTTTGGGCAAGTTACCTAGGCATTTTGAGCTCTAGGTCATACACTGATAAAATCAAGATAATATTAGCTAATTCACCAGGATGTGTGAAGATTAAATGAAAAGATTCCTTTAATGAACACAGTGCTAGGCACAGAGTGAGCTCTCAATTTATGTTAATTATAGTTATTTTTATGCTTTTGTCCTTTCCATACAAGGTTTTGAACTATCGAATTATTATTTGTATCTTCAGCATATAAGGCAGTATCCTACTGTCAATAGCTGCTTAGTTAATTTTCTTAGTTAAGAACGATCCTCAGTTAGATAATAATAGTTTGTCACGTAAGAACAGAAATATTAGTATACTTAGGAGTGTAAAAATGTATAAGCAATTCACTTTCTGTTGGAAAAAATGCCATTGCATTGCTCTATTCCACAAAATTCATAAGCCATTAAAATATTAAAAAAATAGAACAATGCAGTTATCACAGGTTTCAGCAAAAGTCAGCCTCATGAAACAGGGCTTCTGAAACTGTGTTACTGAGTTAGGGAGAAATGGATCATATAATTAAATAGAGGTGGTTTGTAGATAATTTTTTAAAGAATTTCTTTTTAGAGAAGTTTTAGGTTTACAAGAGAAATGAGAGGGAGGTACAGAGATTTCCCATATGCCTCGTGACCCCCCCCAACACACACACAGCCTCCCCCATTATCAACATCATTCACTAGAACAGTACATTTTTACCAAGAATGAATCTACACTGACACATCATAATTAACACAAAGCCCACAGTTTACCTATGAGTTCACTCTTGCTGTGGTACATTCTATGGGTCTGGACAAATGTGTAATGACATCTCCATCATTATAATATCATACGAGTATTTTCACTGACCTCTGTACTCTGCCTATTCATCTCTCTCCTTGTTCCCCACCCCTGGCAATCACTAATATTCTTATTGTCCTTATTGTCTTGCCTTTTCCAGAATGTCTTATTGTTTGAATCATACAGTATGTAGCCTTTTCAGATTGGCTTCTTTCACTTAGTAATATGCATTTAAGCTTCCTCCACGTTTTTGCATGACTTGATAGCTCATTTCTTTTTAGAGCTGAATAATATTCCATTGTCTGGATGTACCACAGTTTATGTAACCATTTATTCAAGCAACATCTTGGTTGCCTCCAAGTTTTGGCTACTATGAAGAAAGCTACTATAAACACTGTATGCAGGTTTTTGTGTGCACGTAAGTTTTCAACTCCTTTGGGCAAATATCAAGGAGTGTGATTGCTGGATCATACGGTAAAAATATGTTGAGTTTTGTTAGAAGACCTAAACTGTCTTCCAAAGCGGCTGTGCTATTTTACATTCAACCAGATAATTTTGTTTTTATTAATCAGTTTTTACATACATTCCCAGGCAACCCTTAGAACAAACCTGTGAGGTAGATATTGCCATTTTCCATGTAGGGAAACTGAAACAAGAGAGATTAGTCACTGGAGATCCTGCCAATACCCAGTACAGGTTTAAACTTAAGACTGCCTATCTCCAGAGTCTATGATCCTTCTTTCTCTGTGAATAATTCCTAGGCAATGTGGTCTAGCACAGATTTCTATCAGCAAAGCCCTGATAGGACCTGGGACCCTGAAGTAAGAGCCCTCACGCAAATTTCTCTACTAGGAAATGGGCATATCTCAGATGCTCCAGAAAGGCTGGATGGTTGAGTCCATCCATGACGTATGATTTTATGTCTCTCTTGATGGTCTAGCATTTTATACCTTTCCATATTAACTTGGAATCATCAGAGTTAAGTTGTTTTATTCAATGAGGAAGCCTATAAAAGAGTCAGCATTTATTTAAATACCTGTTGGTTGTTCATTCTACAAATAAATTTACAGTACTTGGTTTCCATTTCATATGAGCCATGAAATATTTGATCCAAAATTAAAAATACATAGATTGTAGTTTACAATTGAAGGTTTCCAAATCCAGAAAATCAATGAACATGCATATACTAAGTTCCAACCATGGATAGCTCACATCAGGCCAAAGATAGTGTCTTATTTTTCACCTTAATGACCTACGAGTTTTTATTAAGTCGGTTTGCAATGAAAGTTTGTTGCTTGGTTTGCAATAAAAGGACATCCCTTTTGTTGCAAATATATCTCCCAAGGGGCCTCTAAAATATTTCAGAAAACACCATAAATCTTATTCACTAGAATTACCGTAAGGAAACATATCAGTCCTCTCCCGTGCAACCATGCCCTTCTGCTCCATCCTCCCTTCCAGTCCCTCCTCAATCCCAGCCTGGGAGATGCAGCTACTGTCTTTTCATCCAACCAGGCTTGCTCTACTTACTAGCATCTGCTACTTTTCCAGACTCACCTTCAGGTGCTGTAGGCATGCCTTTGATAGCTTGAGGACATTCTGTGAAATTTTCCAAGAGGGTTTAGCAGTCAGGGTCCCAGGAGGTAAATATGATGGTACAGTCAAATTTTAAGAGTGTTTACTAATGGGCTATTTATAAAAGGTGTAGGGAAAAAATAGAGAGATCCCAAGGGACAAGAAGGTATCCTGGGGTTAGGTAATAGGTAATAGACAGGTGATGTTACCACTCCCAGTCATGCAGGCACACAGAGAGAAAGTAGTTACCTCAACCTAGGGACAGAGAGGGCTGTGCGGGGACAGGCCTTCTGACCAAAGCTGGGACCCGAGGAAGGTCAAGAGAAGCAGTCAGTTTAAGTGACTGTGCGGGAAGTAAGTGTCCCCACCACTCCCTCTGCCCTTCCTTTGATCTCCTGCCAGAGTCGATATAGGCCAAACCCATCAATGGAGCCCATGCAAATCAGTCCTTCAGGACAGAGGAGGGTAGAGAACAGAGGAGAATATTCAGAGGAGGGACAAATGGTGGCTATCCAGCAGTCAGGGCTGTTCTGTTGGCCCATTTTCATGTGTGTTCTGTCTACTCACTGATTGATGACAAAGTGTATTGGAAGGGGCTCACTTATTCTTACTGAGTGATAAGTACGCTAAGAATCATCTCTAGACCTAAAATAAAATGGAAATGAAACTCAGCTCCACTACAAGATATGTGTTAGAATTCGGATGTATTTCAGGACTATTAAGATCAGTCTTTCATGTCACTCTTGAAATATAAAAAGAAGGAATTTTTTTCAGCATTTAAAAAATTCTTGAGGAGGAAATGAATCCCACTATCCCCAAGGAGAGAGCTGTTCCTACTTGTGAGAAAAACACACAATTTCTTACATTTCCAAAGCTATAGTGTTTTCTGTGGCTTGCTGTATAACAATTTACTTCTGGCTGTCCATTTGTACAAAGTCAGAACAGCTAGAAGTCAGCGGTCTTCTGTCGATCTCAAGTCAGTGTTTGTGAGTTTTAACAGGCACACAAAATCAATTCAATATGAGTAGCATTTCTTCTAATAATACATCTCCTTCATTTTGTTTGGCTCTGCATCTACTGTTTTAACTAGTTACATAAAATATGTTATTAAGAAGACTTCATTTTCAATAGCTTCCTCAATACAAAACTCCCTGTCAAAGCAGAATGGATGTCAGAAACACTTGGAACTCTCTAGTCACCATATTGAAATGCCCGTGGGATAGAATGAAAAAACAGTTTCCTTAATTCTGTAATTGGCAGGAAAAAGCTTGCCTTCGCAGTTGTGATGTATATAGATGTTATAAACAGAATACAGTGTATTAGAAATTTCTCCTTAGCCTTAGTAAATTGGATGTCGTCCGCAATCTTTAGTCTCATTATTAATTTGGTTGGTAATATTTTAAAAAGGATTCTTGTATATATAGCAGTCCATGGTTAGTATCAAAGGTAGACTGTTTATTGGCTGATTAATTGTTTGCCTTTCATGTGGAAGCCTCAGTTTGGGGAAGGAACTCAAATCCATTCTTTGAGGTTTCCTTTTGAAGAACACTATTAAGAGAGAAGAAGCTGGGCAAGGCAGGGACCATCTTCTGCTCCCATGTTGGTGCAATTCAGCATGAAACCACAAGCTGCCCTGCCCTGGATGCAGATCAGAATAGAGAGCAAAATTGGGCTGATTATTTCAACTAGGTGAATTTACAAAATGATAAGTACATAACAACATAAATAAATGAGTTCATACATATTATTCTGTGCTGTATTTAAAAATTATTTATACAGATCAAATTAGGTAACCTAACTTTAAATAAACTGAAAATAATTTGATTTGTGATTTTGTAAAATTCCATTCTTATGTGTCATTCACAGCTAAACCTAGTCAATATTGATACTATTTACAGAGGAAAAACAAATGGAAATTTCGTATAGAATAAAAGCGAAAAGGATTCTTTCACGTAGTGTTAGAAGAAATGAATAGCCACTTGGAAAGAGATAAAATTAACTGAATCTTTCAACTATATACAAGAATGTACTCTAAATATATTCCAGACATAGATGCAAAAATTGAAAATATACAAATATTACAAGAAAACATCAGTGAATTCCTTTATAACCTGGGAGAAGGGAAAGTCTTGCAAACCATAATCAAATTCTAGAAAAATAAAAGACTTTACACGGCAAAAAACAAAACAAAACTAAAACAACACCAGATGTATGAAATGAGGAAAGAAAAGGACAGAATAATGTGTTGTGTGTGTGTGCATAAAAAAAAGGAAATGGAATATGTGTGTGTCATATATGCACATATACACATACATATATTTGTTTGCTTTTACCAAAAAAAATGACACAAAAAAGACAAACCAGATAATGATAATGGTTACAATAGTGAGTGGGTAGGAAATGAGTAAAGAAATAGGGACAACTGGAAGATTTCTCAGAGTATAACTTTTTACATAGTTTTGAATTTTGAATGTTTTTCATGTTCGGGAAATAAAATTTAAAAAAATTTGAAATTGAACCTAACTATAAACAAATACACCTAATAGCATATTAAATTAATAATCTAACCACACACAGAAAAATTCATTTAAGTAACTTTTAAACACTACACTCTGCTATACATCCTTGGTGGGATATAAGCAAAGAAATCTTAAACTTCACTCAGTAAGTTTTCTGTTAGCAGTAATACTGGTATTGCCATTATGAAACTATTATATACACATATAATAAGATAATACAAACATATAAAAAAGTAAAATAATTGTATTATTAAAAGCAAAAATGTTCAATCTAAAGAAAAGGAGTAGAAATATAAAAGTGAAGAAAAATTTTAATATTACAACTGAATTAGAATTATTCATATGACCTTATGATTTTTAAAACATATTTCCTTGCTCTTTCCACTGAAAAGCCTCAGAAGCAATGACACCCTAGTAGCAATAATCATACACAGCATCCAGATACTGAGTTCTAAACATTATTCCCTAGAAAACGGAACCAAAATTCTGTGGAGAAATGGTGATTCCAGGTCTGATGTAGGAGAATCCTAAGCTAAGCCAGGGGCATCTTGTGCCAGACAGTAAGGAAATGCTTTAAGACCAATGGGTTCACATAAAATGAATAGGACGGGCTAGTCCGGTGGTGTGGTGGTTAAGTTCAGCGCATTCCACTTTGGTAGCCTGGGGTTCATGGGCTCAGATCCTGGGCACAGACCTATACACCACTCACCAAGTCATGCTGTGGTGGCATCCCATATACAAAACAGAGGAAGATGGGCACAGACGTTAGCTCAGGGCCACTCTTCCTCAAGCAAAAAGAGGAAGATTGGCAACAGGTGTTAGCTCAGGGCCAATCTTCCTTACCAACAAAAAAGGAGCCAGTTTGAAAAGATTCCATTGGCCAAAGTTAGATTAATTTAAACATCTAAAAAATAATATATGCATTTTATTTTAACACACTGAATAAATAAAAGTTCGTGTCCATAGTAATATTAAAAAGAGGAGCATAAAGCTTCTTTTTACAGAAGAATGCCAGCTAACACATTTACTAGGAATGACAGAATTAGAAAATCATTGTGTTTCCCCAATTAAGTAATTGATTTAGTCAATAAGTGCCAATGGACCCTGAAACCATGACACAAAAAACTGGTAAGAAAACCTTTGTATGGGATCAAAATTTCACAGAATCTTTACTATTCCAAAGGAAAAAAAAATGTACTTTCATAGTGAAGAGAGAAGTCATCACTTTTAGCAAGCGTCACCAATGGGGGACCACCTGACATCGTGTACCTTGTAACTGATGCAATATGAAGTACAACACGAAGTACTCAGCAATCTACTATTCTTCCCAGGAAGTATTCCACTTGAATATCATCAAGTCTCTAAACTCAACTTTCAGATTACAAAATAAAGGAGACAGAGTAACAAGTTAAATGACACTAAGAAGAACCAATAAGACAAATCAGAAATATAGGAATTTCTACAATACAACCCATCTGGGCTCCTTGCAAAATCATTACTTAGGGGAAAAAATGTAGGGAGATTGTTCTAGAATAAAAGAGATTATAGAGATAGTACTAAATGTGATGCATGAGTTTGGATTGGCTTGGAAAAAAATTGGCTGTAAATAATTCTTGGAACAATTGGGGAAACTTTAACAGGCTCTAGATATTAAATGATATTATAGAATTATTGTTAATTTAACTAGGTGTTATAATGGTATTGTGATTAAGTAGGACACTGCACTTATTCTTTGGTGATATATGCTGAAGGACCTTAGAGGTAGGGTTGCATGACATCTGCAGCCTTTCAAATGCTACATCTTTCCATATGTTTTAACATTTCAGAATTGAAAAGTTGGGGCAAAACTTAAAGAGAAGAAAATTACCACTAAATTGTAGCTATTTACAGGTAAAATTATTCCTCAGATGAGTAACAGGGATAAGAAGTGGGGAGTTTTTCTGCCAAATTAGGTCAAAGTACCACTTGGGAAGAGAGAAGAAAATATTTGATGGAGTTGTTTTGGGGTAGCCTGTACATTTTCCATTACCTAAAATAACCCACTAATTGACATTATAAAGGGTATTAACTAATGTATTCAGTGTTCATATTTTTAACTATTTTTATTATTTTATATAAAATAGTTTGGTAATAAGGAAGGTGGAGCTCATGAGAAAAATATTCAGCCACGCTTTTAGAACCTTTTCAATTGATCCTTGGAGAAATATTGTGTATATCATTTATATACTTTAGTAAGTACCACTACCATCTGCATTACTTAGTAAGTACTTTGTAAGTAAGCTTATGTACTGTTTAAGGAGGAAAGTATGGGGTAAAATATAATCTCCACTATTAGTTTATAAAAATTTACCAGTTTTTAAAAAATATCGTCTTCTATATCTTTTTCAATTTTGTATTCTACCAATTACTCACAAAGGAATGTTGAAATCTCCAATTATGATGGTGAATTTTTTCTATTTCTTCTGTCACTTCTATTAGTTTCCATTTGGGATATTTTGAAGCCCTCTTATTGTGTGCATACACATTTATCATTGTTACTTCTTCTGGATGACATGTCCCTTTTTATTCCTGGTTATAGTCTTTATTCTGAAATCTAGGACTTTGATAGTAATAGAGCTCCTCCAGATTTTTTTGATTCTTGATTTGACAGTATATCCTTTTACTCTTTACCAACTTGTATCTTTGTATTTAAAGTGAGATTTTGTAGGTAATATATATAGTTATGTCTTACTTTTTTATGTGGTCTGAAGATATCTTCCTTTTAAGTGGAATGTTTAGACCATTTATATTTAAAGTGGCTATTGATATGGTTAGTGCTAAGTCTACCATATTGCTCTGCTTTCCATTTGTCTCATCTCTTCTTTCCCTTTTTTCCCCCTTGCGTGTATTTCCATTACACATGCCTTAATTCTTTGTATTATTATTATTATACATTTTATTCTTACATATGTCATAAGCCCCATAATACATTATTACTCTTTTGACTTTAACCAATCAATAAATATTTAAAGAAAGTGAAAAACAAGAAAAAAAAGTATTTCATATTTACCCACATATTTACCATGTCTGGCCGACTTCACTTCTTTGTGCAGATCTGTTTCCACATGATATCATTTTCTTTCTGGCTGAATAACTTCCTTTAATATTTCATGTAGTGCAGTTCTGTTTGGTACAAATTTTCTCAGTTATTGGTGATCAGAAAAAAATTATTTAGACAATTATCTTGAAAGATAGATAGGGGATGCAAAAATTCTAGGTTGACTTTCTTTCAGCACTTTAGAATGCCATTCCATTATCTTCTGGCTTGAATAGTGTTTAAGAGAAGTTTGCAGTCATATTTCTCATTGTTTCTCTGTACATTGTGTGTGTGTGTGTGTGTGTGTGTGTGTGTGTTCTGGCTGCTGTTAGGATTGCTATTTATTACTGTCTTTTATATTATTATATTTATTGATGTGGTTTATCTTGCTTGAGGTTCACTGAATTTGTTAAAATTGTGAGTTTACAGAATTCATCAAATTTGGAAAACTGTTAGCTATATTTCTTGTGCACTGTCTCCTCCCAAACTCTGGAACTCCAGTTACATATATATTACACAGCTTGACACTTAGGCTCTGTTCATTTCATCATCATCATCATCATCATCATCATCATCATCATCATCATCAAGGACTCAGGAAGACCCAAAGAAGATTTCTGCAGTTCTTTATGTGAAAAGTTACCTCCTCTATGAAACTCCCTTGTATCTCTAATTAAGTATGTATCTGAATTCCAATGGTAAGAAAACATTTGTGTCTCATTTACAAAGAATACATCACAAGAGTAAGAAAGTTAGTTTTCTTCAATAGTTTTTAGGGAATAGATTAACAAATAGTTATTACAGCTGCCATCACAGATTTTCAAAAAAATTCTCTTTGGGAAAATGCTGAGACAGATTAACATCTATGCCATGGCCAGATTTATGGGAGACAAACATTTCTAATTTATTTTAAATTTTTAACTAATGGATCATTTCCAACAGGCAAGTTTTCAGGACAAGCTGGCAGAGTGGTGAGTCTGTTTTTATGGAAATAAGGTCATTAGTACTAATCTTTAATGGACACAATTCATTAATTCTTGAACAATATTGATGAGGGAAGAGAGAAGAAGAAACAAACAAGAAACAGAATCAGTAAATGTCACTTCATGGCTTGATCTTGGAATTGAAATGTAAGAACTGTTAGAACATGAATTAAATTAAACCAAAAGTCATAGTTTAACAAAGAAAAATCCAAGATTATCAGCTAAAATTGCTTTAATATATTGATGCTGAAAACTATAAAATGGTGTGCTTACCTTGAGGAGACAATGTTAGTTTTACCATATTAAAAACGTTAATGTAGCTTTCCAGATAAAGGATTTATTTTTGAGGACACATACATATACACACACACATGCACAAATACTGAAAATATTATAAACTTCATTATCATGAAATAGGAATGTTGGCAGTATTGATACATAGCATTCAGGTATGATGTGTGATCTTGGGTTGTCAGAATGTGGTGATTAATAACTTGTTGGAAGTTGGATGAATGACTAGGTCATTTATTTAGCAGAGGAGGAGATGGCCACATTGGAGATAACTGGTCTTCTGGCAAGCAGGTGGTAGAAGGGCTTGGATGGGAGTAGCAGAGCTTCCATCACCCAGCCTGGAGCTTTATCAATGCTGAACAGAAGTAGCAGTGGTGTTTTCTCTACAGCTTCCCCATTGGGCCCTGTTCCTGACTGCTTAGCAACAGAGCCAGTCTCCCTGACCCTCTTAGAAATCTGCGAGCTACCTAAAAGCCCTTAGAAAGTCTGTTTTCTGTTTTATTTAGAGCATATTCTATATCTGATTGACATAGAAATCAAGAAAATGTATTGGAGTTAACTAAATGGAAGTCAGTGCCAACCAGAGGATGGGGCGTTTTAATATAGTCATAGGACGTTAGACTGATTGGGGGTGTGAGACACAAGGAGAGGTAGGGAACAGAAGCCAGCAAACTTAAACAACTCTGTCAAAAAGTTTGGGAGGTGGTGATGTCAGCATCATGGTGAAGTGAGTTGTTCCCTTAGTTGCTCCCATTAAAGTTACAACTAAATAGACATTCATTAACCAGGAGAGGATTTCCTGCCCAGCACAACAGGACTTCTGAGACATCAATGCAACTATACACCTGAAGGTGATAGGATTGGATCCCTGGGAGGCAGTGGAAGTAGGTGAGTGTACCCCTCCCCCTCACCCGTGGCAGTAAGGCAGGTCATGGATCCTCACACAGCAGCTAGTGTGACTATAAGAGGAGGTGGGGACAGCCCAGCCTGCACAAGTGCTCTCAGAGTTGCAGCCCAGCCTGTGTGATCACCTACCTGTGGGATCATCCAGTGTGCTGCAGTGGCCCACTGGTGTGAATGCTCTACATTGAGTGGTGGTGGCTCAGCCCCCATGAAGGCACCTACCCACTGAGCACAGGTGAGAAGGCCCCCTGCCCACTCAGAAGGCACCCCCACCTGCAGAGCACAGCAACCCATGGGACCCACCAACTGGCGGCTCAATCCCTGCATGAGTGCCCATCCTGCCTAGCACACAGCAGCTCAGCCAGTCCCCTGTGGACCACAGAGGGCTTCTCTACAGTGCCCGACCAGCCTGCCCAGCACAGAGGCCCTGCCCATGTGAGCACAGTCTGCAGAGCAGCTGCAGCCAGCCCAGGCAAAGGCAGAGTAGTCCTGCCCACACAACTTCCAGTAGATAGGGTGGAACCAGAAAACACAGCTCCTACTCACCCCTAGTGATTGAAGGTGGAATATACAACCTGATACTACCACAAATGCACCAGCAAAAGATCACTACATCAAAAAAAACATGAAGAACTACAGTAATACTTCAGAGCAGAAGGAAAATGACAAGTCTCCAGAAACCAATCCTGAAGTCACAGAAATTTACAATATAAGTGAGAGAAAATTCAAAATAATTGTCAAAAAGAAATTCAATGAATTACAAGAAAACTCGGAAAGACAGTTCAATGAGCTCAGGAACAAAATTAATAACGAGAAGCAATACTTCAACAAAGAGACTGGAACTCTAAAAAAAACAAATTCTGGATATGAAGAATACAATTAATGAGATAAAAAAATAATCTAGAAACCATAAAAAATAGAGTTGATGTTACAGAGGACAGAATTAGTGAAGTAGAGGACAGAAATATAGAAATGCTTTGAGTAGAGAATAAGAGAGAACTAGGATTTATAAAAAATGAAGACATTCTTTGAGAAATATCCTACTCAATTAGGAAAAGCAACGTAAGGATTATAGGTATTCAAGAAGGAGAAAAGAGAGAGAAAGGAGCAGAGAGCTTACTCAAAGAAATAATAGCTGAGAACTTCTCAAACCTGGGGAAGACACTGGACTTACAGGAAAATGAAGCCAACAGAACTCCTGATTACAACAATGCAAAAAGACCTTCTCCAAGGTATATAACATTAAAACTGGCAAAATTCAATGACAGAAAAATATTAAGGGTAACAAGAGATGAAGAAAATAACCCACAAAGGAACCACCATCAGGCTTTCAGCAGATCTCTCAGCAGAAACTTTAAAGGCTAGGAGAGAATGGAATGATAGATTCGAAATACTGAAAGACAAAAACCTTCAGCCAAGAATACTCTAACCAGTGAAACTATCCATCAGATATGATGGAGAAATAAAAGCTTTCCCAGACAGACAGAGGCTGAGGGAATTCATCCCCATTAGGCCTCCCTTACAAGAAATGATGAAGGAAGCCCTCCTACCTGAAACAAAAAGGCAAAGGTTTACAGAGCTTAGAGCAAGGAGATAAATACACAGACAAAATCAGAAAATTGCAGCTCTCTATCAGAACAGGTTACCAAACACTTAATTATAACATAAAATATAAAGGGAAGGAAAGCATCAAAAATAACTATAAACCCTTCAATTTAGTCACAAACAACACAAGAAAGAAGAATTTATGACAACAATAACTCAGAAAGGGAAGAGGAAAGGGATGGAACCTGCTTAGGCTAATGAGATAAGAGCCTATCAGAAAGTGGACTGCCTCATCTATGAGATCTTTTATACAAACTTCATGGTAATCACTAAATAAAGAGTCAGAATACAGCCACAAATCATAAATAAAGAGAAAAACATCACAGAAAACCACAAAACTGAAATGGCTGTCAGAAATACAAGGGATGTGAAACAATGGAGATATAGAACAACTGGAAAACAAGAGATAAAAAGGCGTATTAAGCCTTCATATATCAATAATCACTCTAAATGTAAATGGATTGAATTCTGCAATCAAAAGACACAGAGTGGATAGATGGATTAAAAAACAAGACCCAACAATATGCTGCCTTCAGGAAACACATTTTAGCTCTAAAGATAAACACAGGCTCACAATGATGGGATGGAAGATGATACTCCAAGCAAGTGGCAAACAAAAGAAAGCAGGTGCTGCCATACTTATGAGACAAAGCAGACTTCAAGATAAAAAGGATAATGAGAGACAAAGAGGGGAAGTATATAATGATAAAAGGGACATTCCAATAAGAGGACATAACACTTATGAATATCTGTGCACCTAACAGAGAAGCACCAAAGTATATAAAGCAACTACTAATAGACCTAAAGGGAGAAATTGACAGCAACACAATAATAGTAGGGGACCTCAACACCCCACTTACATCAATGGATAAATCATCCCAACAGAAAGTCAATAAGGAAACAGTGGCCTTAAATGAAATGCTAGAACAGATGGACTTAATAGATATAGATAGTACATTCCATCCAAAACCAGCAGAATACACATTCTTCTGAAGTGCACGTGGAACATTCTCAAATATAGATCATACGTTGTGAAACAAGGCAAGTCTCAATAAATTTAAGAAGATTGAAATCATATCAAGCATCTTTTCCAACCACAATGCAATGAAACTAGAAATGAACCACAAGAAAAAAGCCAGGAAAGCCACTAATATGTGGAGACTAAACAACTTGCTACTGAACAACAATTGGATCAATGAAGAATTTAAAGGAGAAATAAAAAATACCTGGAGACAAATGAAATGAAAATACAACATCAACTCTTATGGAATGCAGCAAAACTGGTTCTAGAAGGGAAATTTATAGCAATACAGGCCCACCTCAACAAACAAGAATAATCTCAAATAAGTAATCTTAAATTATACCTAACAGAACAATAAAAGGAAGAACAAACAAAGCCCAAAGTCAGCAGAAGGAGGGAAATAAAAATTAGAGCAGAAATAAATGAAATAGAAACTAAAATAACAGTAGAAAGGATCAATGAAACTAAGAGCTGGTTCTTTGAGAAGATAAAAAAAAAATGGACAAACCCTTAGCCAAGCTCACTAAAAAAAAAAGAGAAGGCTCAAATAAATAAAATTAGAAATGAAACAGGAGAAATTACAATGAATATCACAGCAATACAAAGGATTATAAGAGACTACGAAAAACTATATGCCAACAAATTGGAAAATCTAGAAGAAATGGATAAATTCTTGGACTCATACAACCTCCCAAAACTGAATCCAGAAGAAAGAGAGGATCCTCCCAAAACTGAATCCAGAAGAAACAGAGGATCTGAACAGGCAGTCACAAGTAAAGAAATTGAAACAGTAATCAAAAACCTCCCAAAAAACAAAAGTCCAGGACCAGAGGGCTTCTCTGGAGAATTCTACAAAACCTTCAAAGAAGATTTAATACCTATCCTTCTCAAACCATTCCAAAAAACTGAAGAAGACAGAATGCTTCCTAACTCATTCTATGAGGGCAACATCACCGTGATACCAAAACCAGAAAAGGACAACACAAAGAAGAAAAATTATAGGCCAATATCCCTGATTAATATAGTTTCAAAAATCATCAACAAAATATTAGCAAAGTGAACAGAGCAATACATTAAAAGGATCATACACTAGGATTAAGTGGGATTTATACAAGGGATGCAGGGATGGTTCAACATCTGCACATCAACCCATGCGATACACCACATTAACAAAATGAGGAGTAAAAATCACATGATCATCTCAATAGATGCAGCTAAAGCATTTTACAAGATCCAACATCCATTTATGATAAAAACTCTCAATAAAATGTGTATAGAAGGAAATTACCTAAATATAATAAAGGCCATATATGACAAACCCACAGCCAACATGATACTCAATGGTGAAAAATTGAAAGCCATCCCTCTGAGACAGGAACAAGACAAGAGTGTCCACTCTTATTTAACATAGTACTAGAGGTTTTGGCCAGAGCAATTAGGCAGGTAAAAGAAACAAAAGGTATCTACATTGGCAACAAAGAAGTGAAACTCACTGTTTGCAGATAACATGATTCTGTATATAGAAAACCCTAAAGAATCCATGAGAAAACTATTAGAAATAATCAAAAACTACAGCAAAATTTCAGGGTACAAAATTAATCCAAAAAAATGAGTTGCACTTCTATACACTAGTAACGAACCAGCAAAAAGAGAAATCAAGAATACAATCCCATTTACAATAGCAACAAAAATAATAAAATATCTAGGAATAAACTTAACGAAGGAGGTGAGAGACCTATACAACATTATTGCAAGAAATTGAAGAAGACATAAAGAAATGAAAAGATATTCCATGGTCATGGATTGGAAGAATAAAGGTAGTTAAAATGTCGATATTACCTAAAGCAATCTACAGATTCAATGCAGTCCCAATCAGGATCCCAATGACATTCTTCACCAAAATAGAACAAAGAATCCTAAAATTTATATGGAACAACAAAAGACTGAATAACAAAAGCAATCCTGAGAAAAAAGAGCAAAGCTGGAGGCATCACAATCCCTGACTTCAAAATATATTATAAAGCTATAGTAATCAAAACAGCATGGTACTGGCACAAAAACAGACACACAGATCAACAGAACAGAATTGAAAGCCCAGATATAAAACCACACATCTTTGGACAGTTAATCTTTGACAAAGGAGACTCCAAGAACGTATAATGGAGGAAGGAAAGTCCCTTCAATATATGGTGTTGGGAAAACTGAACAGCCACATGCAAAAAAATGAAAGTAGACCCTTATCTTACACTATACACAACAATTAACTCAAAATGGATTAAAGATGTGAATGTAAGCCCTGAAACCATAAAACTCCTTGAATAAAACACAGGTAGTACACTCTGACGTCGGTCTTAGCAGCATCTTTTTGAATACCATGTCTACTCAAGTGAGGGAAACAAAAGAAAAAAATAAACAAATGGGATTATATCAGAGTAAAAAGCTTCTGCAAGGTAAAGGAAACCACGAACAAAACAAAAAGACAACCTACCAACTTGGAGAAAATATTTGCCAATCATATATCTGACAAGGGGTTAATCTCCAAAATATATACAGAACTCATAAAACTCAACAACAAAACAAACAACTCAATCAAAAAATGGGCCAAGGATATGAACAGACATTTTTCCAAAGAAGATATATAGATGGACAACAGGCACATGAAAAGATGTTCAACATCACTAATTATAGGGAAATGCAAATCAAACTGCCCTAGCCAGGAGGAGCTGTGCCTCCTTTGATGTAATAGAAGGTTATGTAGGTACTGTCCAGTGGGCAGCTTCTTTTACTCCAGAGTGGCTGGAAGTATACAAATATTTGCTCTAGAAGAGCTTTAACTAGTGCATAAAGAAGGAACTGAGAAAGGGCATAGAAAATTCCAAATGGTGAAAATAGAGCAGTTACATTCATTAAGGTATAGAAAAAAAGACTCAAAATCACTGGTGTATTATGTTTAACTTAATGCATTTGTATGCATCATTTATATTTCTTGCATTGTATTTCTTCATTTATATTTGTGAACAATATAACCATGTTATAAAAATTTAGATAACAGAGAAAGAAAAAGGCAATGCACAGGATTCATAGTTTCATAATGCTTTTAAAATTGTGTTTTTTTAAATTTATGCTCAGTTTTTTTGTATATGTATTTTTACATAGTAGTAATAGGGTATATATGCAAATAGGATAGGGCATGCTGTTTGTTTTGCTTATCATAATCATGTTTCTACCTTACACAATATTCACAGTTACTTTAATAGAATATATTTAAATGACCTAATTTACTTGGCCTTTTCTCTGTTGCTAGCCATGACTATACCTATACTCAATCCTTGCACAGATTTGAATTATAGCTCTGAAAAGGACCTCAGGGATTCTCAGGTGCCACATCCTTTTCATACAGAGGAGAAGACCAAGATACAAAATGGCTAAGTGAATGCCATGAGGATCATACAGCAAATGAGCAGCAGAGTCAAGACTAGACCCCTATGTCATAAAACGGACAGAGGGCAGGCTACAGGGTTGACTGGACCTGCAATAATCCAGCTCAGTGCTTCCCAAAGTTTTCATCTGTAAAATGTTTATTACTGATCCACATTGAGATACGGGGCTTGCAAAAGAATAAGGGACACACTGCATTGATTTATATTCTGTGACTGATCAGGAACTCTCCGCTCACAAAGGAGCATTAGCCCACACATTATGCTTTGAGGAAGACCGTTCTAATTGAAAGAAAAATCACTCACAAAATGTCTGCTTTTCTCTGTACCTATGAAAGGCATTAGTAAATATTATGTTGGAGTTTCATAGCCCATTTATTTCATTACTCTTACATTTTTTTCTTAACAAAATCAAATAAGTGCCCAAGAGAATGACCTTTTGAAAACAAAGCACACAGACCCACTCTGCAAGTACGAGCATGATGTGCTTCTGTGAAAGTTGACCTGACTTTATTTAAAGGGATTCACATAGGAAAACGGAGTGTAGATGAAGTGAGCTATCCTTTAACGCGAGCAATTGTATTGTTTGATAATTCAGCAGAGTTCTTGCGA
Source organism: Equus quagga (assembly GCF_021613505.1). Lineage (NCBI taxonomy): Eukaryota > Metazoa > Chordata > Mammalia > Perissodactyla > Equidae > Equus > Equus quagga. The sequence continues at coordinate 14,067,850 of NC_060274.1, read as the reverse complement.
TCCATATTCTCCCGTGTTTGAGAGAAACAAACCCTTGAAGGATAATTACATCCCTACCAACTCATGGGCTTCAGTTATTCCTCACCACTACTAAAATAATTGCTTCAAGAATTGGTGATTTAATCACCAAATGCACCATGGTAATCACATCCTGTTTGTTTGCTTTTTTTCCAAACTGGAGAAAATGACAATACTTAAAAAAAATACAGGATGGCATGATGCTATGATTCATCATACTCAATGTGAATTGATTTTCAGAACTAATGATAAATTTGGATATAGTGCTTTAAAATATATTCTATAATTCACAGGCTATCTGAAAGTTAATTCTAAGCATGAGAAAGATTACTATTGAATCACTAGGGTAAAACAGAACACCAGTGGTCACTGATTTCATTTCTCACTTTATAAATCAGCCTGCACATCAATTATGCTGAAAAGAAATTGTGAATCCTGTTTTTAAAGATTTCTAGAGGAAGAAGCAATGCCACAATCACTGTGATGGATAACATATTTATAGCTACCCTGAAGGAAACCCGAACTCCTAAAATGTCCCTTCAGAATAGGTTCTCTCTATTCAGTTCAGAATGCTTAAGCATTATTATTACCACTGCTAATGGCAGCAAGCAATATTCTAAGCACACTGAATATGCTAAACTGTTTAGTTGTCACAAACACCCTGAGAGGTAGGCACTATTATTTGACTCCATTGTATAAAGGAGGAAACTAAATTACAGAGACATAACATAACTTGCTTTAGACTAAACATATCAGATGTCTGATGTGAACCCAGGAATCTGGCCTGAAAGCCTGTGCTCTTAATCACTAACTGTTTCTCAATGCTTTAGGATGAGTTAATTCATGACATTACCTGGAAGCGTGATTGAGCAAATTCTACGGTTCTTTCAATCTTAATAGTCCTCTCAGCTGTCCAATATGGGAGCAACAAGCCACACGTGGCTACTTAAATTTAAATTAATTAAAATAAAATACTATCAAAAATTGAGCTCCTTAGTCACATTTCAAGTAGCTCATGGTTGGTGCATTGGACAGTGCAACATTTTCATCACAAAGAGTTCCACTGGACAGACTGGTCTAAAGTAACACTAAAATTTTCAGTAATCAACCATCCATTTTGCTTTTATACACTTTCTTTTTGTAATGCAGTCTGCAAATAAAGACGGTAGGTAACAGTGGCTAGATTTATAAAGGAAGAAAAGCCTATCAGCGTCTAAGTGAGTCAATCTTTAAAAAGGAATTAAGGAAGTTCAACCAAAATATTTTTAGTCAGTCCATGAGAGTCAACAATAAAGCAACTCAGAACTCTGAGAGTAAAATTAGTGAGAATTCAAATGTAAAGGTATTCGCCATTTGTGAGAATGACTTCCCAATTGTTTTGTAAATGTGAGGATAAAGTGGTTTAGCAGACATGACACAAGTGCAATTATATTTTAAAAGACTGAAATCTAAGCTACTGAATTGTATTCTGTGAGAAAACTGTGATAACAGAAGGGAGATGGACTCTTTACACCGAAAAAGTAGATTTAAAGGCAAAACCAGCCCAGCTCAAGTAAATGTATGGCTTGACAAACTGACTCAATACAACCAATCATTCCACAGCGGAAACATTTATCAACCGATAGCATGAGGACACTAGTCATATATTTTCTCTCTTGCTTTGAGTTAATGTTCACTTCTTATTATGACTTAGTTTTCACATCATTACAGGGAAAGAATGCTAGCAGTAATATTTCATAATATGAATTAATAAATTGGCAATGTGATTTATACATGTTGTGTCTTGTGATCTGATAGCATAAATCAGTTCATTAGAGTCTCTTTTGGTATTTATATTTTCCCCCATTCTTAAAAACGGGTTTCTTTGTGTCTGTTACAAAAGCTGAAAATATTTATTGCAGAAAATTTAGAAAAGGCAGATATTCACAATGATAAAAATATTCCATAACCTAATATTCCAAACAAATCTTAACATGTGTGTGTATATATATACATACATACACACACGTACAGACACATATCTTCTGGTCTTCTATAAATGCAAACATTTGCACATACTACTCAGGGGCAGACACACGCTACCTTTCAAAAGAAAGGAAAGATGACTCAGACAGAGCTGAGAGCCATGGAGAATTAATCCTAGGCCTTGAGACCTAATCAAGAACTTCCAACATTTTCCCAGCTGGACTGCAGAATTTCTAGGGAGCAGTGACTTTTTTAAGTTTCCCATTTCCATCCTATTTGAAGAGAAACGTCTATGGCGGTTATTTTTTGCCTGTCCCACTATTGTATGCTGGGTGTACAGGAGACAAGTAACCTGTCTCTTCAGTCTACAGATGGAGAGAAAGGTACTCAATGAGCTCTGATTAAGGAACTATGCCTAAGAAGCACCACACCTCGATCTGAGTTAGAGAAGGAGATTCTGGGATTTGAGTTGATGGTGTAATGGGAGCAGACTTTGAGAACCTTGAGATAGCTCCCTTTGATCCCTGCCTTCCCGTGGTCACACAAGTGTGTAATCCTCTCCTCTTGAATATGAATTGGACTTACTGACTCACCCACCATTAAGGAATAGAATGTAGCAAAACTGATGGGATGTCACTTCTGAGGTTAGGTTATAAAAAGATTGTGCCTTGCGCTGGCCCCTCTCTCCTTCTCTCTCACATCCCTCACTCTGCCATTTTGGGCAAGGAACTGTCGTCTCCAACTAACAGCCAGAGAAGACTAGAGGACTCCTGCCAATACCCACATGAGTGAGTTTGGAAGTAGATTTTTCCCCAGCTGAGCCCTGAGGTGACTGAAGCCCCAGCTGACCTCTGATTGTAGCCTTGTGAGAGACTGTAAGCCAAAGCACTCGGACAAACTGCGCCCAGATTTCTGACCCACAGAAACTGAGAGAGAATATTTGTTAGTTTCACTACTACGTTTTGGAGTAATCTGTTGTGTAACAACAGATGTTCAGTATGATACAAAACTGGATGTTTTGTTACTCTGATTAAACATTTCATATGCATTAAACCCAACCTATTATTCTTAGTTTACAAATAAATGCATAACCTGAAATTAATAAACTACATTTTTCTTCTTAAAATGCTTTTTGTTTCCAATATGTTTCCTTTTTATGTTTATTTTTATTTTATATCTTATACAAACTCTGAGGAAGTCATCATTCTTATGTTAAAGTTTCTATTTTGTTTTCTCAGGTGTCAGTTCTTTAATTGGTTGGCATTACTGCATTTCTTTCATGATATACTTCTTTCTTGGTCTTCCTTGGCTGTCTACTCATCCTGGTTTCTGTGACTACTGTTTGCCTCTGCAGATGCTTCTGGTGACTGTGGGGTACAGAGTGTGGCATGCTGGGGGTAAAGTGTGCAGGTAGCTTATCTTTGGAGTATGTGGCTTACCCATTTATATTTCAGATTACAAGCCATCTGGGATAGTACCAATGTTTTTTTAAGCCATATTTGGTACGTTAGCCTGGGGTAAACACTGCAGCTGCCCACAGATTATCATAAGAGGAAAAGGAATGAATAACAACGCTACTGTTCCAAATGCAATTGCAATTGCTCACCTAATGGCTTTCCCAGAAACACATCCTACCCTGCGTATTTTGTGACTCTGTGTTTCCAGAATCTCTAGAGCTGCTCCCACCTGCAAAAGAATTTTCTCAGACACTGTTCTGACTGTGGTTTCCTCTTGTCTTGTTACTTTCAGGAATGCTTCAAAATCTCTGAATGGCCAATGGTACTCTCTTTTTTCCTCCTTCATTATTGTTAAGGACGTATCATAAATATATACTTATATTTAAACGCACATACATATATTTATTTACTTATTAAGGAGTCGGTAGGCAGAAATAAATTTATGTGCTCAGTTTTCCAATTGAATCCAATCAGCAAAATACATTTATATTCTTGAAATTAGAATTCTAAATAAGATTTTATCTAGAAACAGAAAGTCAATTTTTAATAAAACTGAAAACCATGAATCTAAACTAACTGTAATACTATTGATTAAGTAGTTGAAAGGGCCGTTAGGAAGTGGTTCAGTCATTTGGTAAATGCTGCTTCTGCCATGAACATATCAAGGAGGCATAGTACTTGGTGTGTTAAAAAGTGATATTTAGAAAATCTGAGTATATGTTTACAAAAAGTGTGGTTCTGAAATTGATATGGATGATTACACAATCTACTTTATCAAGGGCAATTAACCACATCAACGATCTGATTGGGTTTGTTTTTTTCTTCCACTGTCCACTCATTTTATAGTCTTCTCAAGAAAAAAATCAAATATTTTAGCTGATGAGTAGAGGAAAGAGAAAGATTATTCTTTCAGGTTTTTTTAATAACACATATATATTATATATAATTTAAAAGTTCATTTTAGAATTTTTATAGCATGCTGGTTAATATGTTCTGGCTGAGTCTATTAAATGTGTTAAAAAACCTTTTTTCCAAGTAAGAGGTAAAGTGTTAATAAACACTTTCCAGACATTAACATATAACATATAGTCCATATAATCTTTAACAGATCATCTCCTGGTAGCACCATATTACTTTTGACCTACTTCTCTTTGATTAACTTAAGGATTGAACAGTACATGAAGTTTTCAGAATAATCATTTATTATTCCCAGTTTAAATTTTATTTTTCATAAATGTTATTTGCTCTATAGTGTCAGACAAACAAATCAATTTAGGTAAAAGAAAAATTCTTATCAGTTTATGGAAAATGAAAAATTGGGATGCTGATAACTTCATAATTAAGGGTGTTCACTTCTACAATAGCTAGAGGTAAAAATACACATTTCACCCCCTTGTTGCTAAGGCCCAAAATAAGACCATTTAACAATGAACAAAATAATAAATCAATGATTTAGGCAAGGATGAAAGTATCTAGAAAGACTAAATAATTTAAACATTTTTAAATATTTGAAATAAAATTTTAGCATTTATAATCACCTAATTCTATAGATCAGAAAGTTATGAGGAAAAAAGAGTTTGGTTTAGAAACAGCATGAATCTGGGATAGATTCCGACTAACTAATCTCACTGTAAAATGATATTCACATGTTGCTGCTGCCTGTGAATACAAACATCTAAAAGCAGAACTGATTCTAAAACGTGTTCCACTGAGGTGCTGAGGTACTGAATTCCACTCTTGAACGTGACAAAAATGGCTAGTTTGGAGAACCGTCTCATATAATTTTGTCAAGTGTAAATCTATGAATATTTTAAGGAAATATCTTCATTAATGGTTGTTGAGCTAATAGTCCCATAATTACATATTATGCAAAGATACAACACTTAAAATCCATAATTTAGGGGCCAGCCTGGTGGTGTAGCAGTTAAATTCGCACGCTCTGCTTTGGCAGCCTGGGGTTCAGCAGTTTGGATCCCAGGCACCGACATACACACCGCTCATCAAGCCACACTGTGATGGCATCCCACATAGAAGAACTAGAAGGACCAACAACTAGGATATATAACTATGTACTGGGGCTTTGGGGAGAAAAAAAAAAGAGGAAGATTGGCAACAGATGTTAGCTCAGAGCCAATCTTCGAAAAAAAAAATCCATAATTTAAGTATAAAGATTCTAATACGAATACTTTGCTTCAAAATACTTTTTCCACTGAATAATATTCTATAAATTTTAGGAAATTAAAAAAATAAATATCAATTTTCAATCAGTATCGGACAAGACACATTTTTAGATCAAGCCATGAGCTTTTTTTTAGGTTAAAAGGAAAGAATGCATTAGGGAAATTAGTGGAAATACAATGTCCAGATTCAGTTGGAAATATCCCAAGACTGATATTTACTACTACATGAAAATCTTAATTTAAGCCAATCATTAAAAAGTTTTCAAAAGATTACTGGACTTACTTTTTGTATTTTTTTATTAAAAAAAAATCTAGACACGATTCATCTTTTAACCCACCTAGGTAAGTAAGTGCTGTGTTAGAATTTTACAAGGTATGTGATTGTCCACTTTGGATAATTCTTCTTTTTCTGAAGAAAATGCTGTTTTGTTGATATATCTAAACACTAAGGTGCAATTTTAACTTCATGATTTTTATGGTGGCAGTTGAAGGCAGGTAACATTTCTTTAGGACAGTCAAAAGTGTTCTTGCTGTTTGGCTTTTGACACTAAAATTTTTTATCAGTATCTGTTTTACTGAGATCTAAGAAACTACAGTATTTTGCCATAAGTATTCTAAAGTAACACTGCATTATTTTGGTTGTTTTGTCATAGAGCGCTTCTTGTCTTCACCCACCTCCAAACCCATCTTTACTCATTCTGCCTTTTGAATAAAAAATGTACAATTATACATGGCTTGGAGCAGAATGAGGTTGGGATATCACAAAATTAAAGTGACACAGTCCAATTAAAAAAAAAAAAAACCTCTAAGCTACAAAGTCAAGTGAGACTTGGAAATGCTAGAGGTCAGAACATTGCTCACAAATTATCCTGGTACAATTTAGCTTATGAATGTTTGGGAATTATACAAATAGCGTCTGATGACTCATATAACTTGTACCTGAAAGGCATTTTGCTTTTGTGCATTCCTTTTAGTCCAAGTACCCCCTGAGGGACAAAGCATTACAGAAGCAGTATGATTTCAATTTCGCTCTATGATTTGCTTTCATTTGAAAACTAGTAAAAGGGGGAAAATGGACTGACTAACTCATGACATTATCAAAGCTTCAGAGTTCTAAATTTTCACTGTCCTGTGTTCAGGAGAGAGTCCTACCAATGACTACAAATAACTTGAGGAAACCCAGAAATATGAAGATGTTACTTAGGAAATGTTATTATCAGCAGTAATTAATTAGTCTTAGAACCGGCTACTACGTACTTGAAACATTTAAAAAAGATTTTTTTAAAATATTGCATATATAGTGTCTTATTTGATTCCAGATTTTGGGTTGATATCATTCAACAATGGATATTTTTATGGTACATTCAAGCTATCTACAGACAGATCAACTGCATTTTAGATTATCAGGGTAATCTGACCTGACTCTTTCTGTGTCTCTGAAACTCACCGTTCTTCAGGGATGTCTTCTCACTGATACTCAATATGGTGATCCTTTTTCCAAGTCAATGAAGCACGTGTGACTCTAGTATTGGTTTGGTTCATCTTTCTTTTCTCCACTAGGAGAAAGCTCACTTTATCTTCCACGGGCTTCTTACCTACCAGGCAAGGGACCCAACTCCTGATCATTCCTTGACTTCCTCCAGGGATGAGGAGTAAACAAGGGGACAAGTGGTGGGGATACTGGGACACATTTGGGGAAGGTAATCTAAAGGTAGAGTAAATGGTACATATGCTTTACAGATTCCACAGAGATAGCGAGAAAAAAGAGGCACCCAGAAAGGCATCTACTCAACACAGTCTTGACTTAGTAGATAAGGGTATAAACATACAACGAATTTCCACTTAGCTTTCTGGAGCCTCAAAGTGATCTAGTGAAGAGATCATTGGTCTTGGAGACAGAAGACTTGGGATCCAGTCCTACCTATACTAAATCACTGAGTAACCTTTGAAAAGTTACTTAGTTTACTGAGCCTTGGTTTCTCTATCCATGAAATAGGGATAAAATCCTCTAGTACCTACAGGGTTGTTCTCAGGCCCAAATGTCGCAATGTGCATGAAAGTGCATTATATAAATATCATTGTGTTAGATCTGGTATCATCAAGGGAGAGGTTTTCAGTATGTACTCTTCCACAGTATGTTGCACACATCCATGACTTAAGGTAGGTATACTGAACTAAGTGACATGAACTTAAAGTTGATGACTAGAGGGGAAAAAACCCTATGGTATTAAGAACAGCTTCTAGTCCTCTGCCTTTCTCTACTTAATTTCCATGTTTTCATCATGCTACCTTCTCTTTGAAAATCAAATATAGAAAATTCAGAGCACTGAACACTTTAGGAAGTCTGGTTCTGTGTTACCAAGGACTAGACGAGCTTCAACTTAACACTTCTAATTTTTTGTCAGATTTTTTTTCTTATAGCTCTTTGAGATGTTTTCGATATATTGATAACTTGAAAATTACACAAGCAATCAATGGGAGAAAAACAGAAGTCTCAAAATAATTTTCCAGCCTGCTTTCTTTCTTTTTCCCTCCTCATCTACACACAGGCATATATTTTCAGTGGAGGGGTTTTATATCTTCTCCCAAATAGAATATCGAGGTTATTTTTTTATCAATGAAAGCTCTATAAAGCATTTTTGAATTAGGTCGTTCAATTTTTTTTTAAAGATTTTATTTTTTCCTTTTTCTCCCCAAAGCCCCCTAGTACATAGTTACATATTCTTCATTGTGGGTCCTTCTACTTGTGGCATGTGGGATGCTGCCTCAGCGTGGTTTGATGAGCAGTGCCATGTCCGCGCCCAGGATTCGAACCAACGAAACACTGGGCCACCTGCAGCAGAGCACAAGTTAACCACCCAGCCACGAAGTCAGCCCCCATTAGGTCGTTCAATTTTTAATATTTTTTTATAATTACCAAATTCACAGATGTGTATAATTTTGTGGTTAACACAATCTTCATAAATAAACATTTATCTCCAAAAAAGAATTCTAATAATAACGCAAAATCTCAGGTGTGTCCATTAAGAATTTAATATTTGTTTGGTATGTTTTTGTGGGAATTTCTGAAAGAGTCATCATACTCTTTTAGAATATACATATAATTTTTATTAATCCATTATGGTTATGCTATTTATTTTTGTGTATAGAAATCAATGAGGTAAATAGCATGTTTTTTGATTAAACTATCATCCAAGATCTAAGCATAAGGTGGACATAGACCGGGCAGTCAATAAATATACTGAGTTAATGATGACAGTGTTGAAATTAGAGTGTTATGCTCTTGAATTGTTTTCAACGGAGTTCTGATAAAATGTTGGTGAAATATCATTGAACTACTTTTATTTCATGTTAGCACTTTTTTCCAGGGTGAACAGACTTTGAGGTGACTATTATAACTTTACTTTTTTCCAAATTTTTTTGTTGTGGTGGTAAAATACACACAGATAGAAGTTGCCATCCTAAGCATTTTTAAGTGTATAGCTCAGTAGTATTAAATACATTCATAACGTGTTACTCTCATCACCATCCACCTCCAGAACTCTTTGCATCTGTAAAACTGGAACTCCATGCTCATTAAACAACTCCTCATTCTCCCCTTCCCCATACCCCGGCAACTACCATTCGACTTTCTGCCTCCATAATTCTGACCACTAGTAATCATCATATTTTTTAGAAAAATAATTAAAATAATTTGGGGAAAACAGTAATTTAAGTGACATTCTCTGAGAGTAGACAGTATTTACGAAATTCAGTTTTGTTCAATGACTGGCAAATTATTTAGAGATCCTGCATAGCACAGAGAGAAAGTCATTATGTTTCATAATGAAATACTTTTTGATATTAAGGAGAGTCCATTAAAAGGAATCTAAGGAGGCATATCTTGGCCACCATGTGATAGATATTTAAATAAAAAACAGAAGCAGCAAAAAGAATACAATATGAATAAAGCAGGAGAAACATTTCTGAAACAGTATTTCTATGTTCACAATTTTAAATATTTCTACTTTGTGTTCTGGAAAAATGCTGCAGTTTAATAAATGATTTTGAAATTGAATACCAAATGTATTTTTTTAAGGAAATTCTATCCACTTAATAATTGAATCTGTAGTTCAGCAGGTTTTTGAATTATATACACTATTCTATAGACATACAGAATTGAATTCCTAAAACTACTCCAAACGAGTCTCTGAAATAAGTATTTTAAGAACAAGAATCTCAAACTGGTTACCAGAATACCACTTCTCCAATTTTATCAGCAGACTATGAAAAAAAAATGATCTAATTATATATATTATTCATGTTTACTGAGTTGTAAAAAGAGATGCATAACTCTCCATATGGAAAGGCACTTGATTATTTAGAGTCTGAGAAATATTTATAGCTTGGTTTGCAATAACTACAAATAACATTTAGGATACAAATTTTTCTCAACCCTGAAAATCTGAATATATGAGCTTCAGGTCTCTAAAGCACATAGTTTGTCTTATAATATAGTCATCCAGCTAACATTTGCTAGGCATCCTCTATGTCCCAGATCAATGTTAAGTCCAAGAAATGTAAAAGAGAAATAAGACAGAGTCTTTGAGGAGCTAGAAGTCTTGTGGGGAGAAAGACACATAAACAGATAATTCATAATGCTAGAAGATAAGGGCTTTGATAGAGGTATGTACAAAGTGTTACTGGAATCCAGAAGAGAGGGCTGGAACCATATTTCAGTTGGGTGTTAAGGATGAGGGAAGAGGGCTAACCAGCCTGCCAGGTAAAAGAAACATCACATGCGAAGGCATAGGGTTAGGAAAGGACATAAAGTGTTGTGGAAAAGTGATTTCAATGAGGCTGTCAGGCTCTGTCCTTACTTGCTGTGTAATACAGAAATATCATTTAGCCTCTCTGGGCTGTTTCCTCATTTGAAACAAAATACAGATGATAAGATTTACCTCACTACCTTATAGTGAGGATTTTGTGACGCACGTAAAATGCTTGGCAAAGTATTTGCTCCTCACTTAAATGCTCAATAAGCATTAGTTGCTGCAAAGTGGAAATCCTGGGTGTCAGCCTGGGTTCATTTCCTTATCACATTAAGTCAGCCATTTAATCTCATTGGGTTTCCTCTTCCTTTTCTATAACAGGAGGAGGATGATGATCTCCAGTCTCTTCCAGCTCACAGATTATTATAGGTATAGGGCCATTGCCACATAAATATTAGTTCATATTAACCTCTAAAACTTAGGAATATTTTTTCTATAAGGAAAATGTCCCATTATAAAATTTTGACTGTCAAATTTGATGAATAAAAGGGTCATAGAACTGGCCTGCATGTTTTCAGGTGGAATGATTCATTTAAAACTGAAAACCTCTGAATTTCATGTTTATTTCAAATAAACTTTTCTTGAAGGATTTCAGAAAGATGATAGAAAGCATCTGAAAAACATGGCCAAGGGTAGAGACTGCCCCTTCTTTGTAACAGGGCTTCTTCCTCTAAATATAACATTGCCGATAGGTGAACCATTTAGAACTTGTTTGTTTTGTGGCTGTTTCAACTCAGTATCTCTTGGATTGTAACTTAAGAATGAAATGTAATAGCTTAATGGGCTCTTTGACTTATTTGTTCCTTGACAAATCATGGAAAAAGCAGTGAACTAGCCAGCTGTTACTTGTGGCCTTTGATAAAATATGTACCATCACTGCATGAAAGAATGGTCCATTATTTCTTAAGAGCAAAAGCAAGAAAAAATGACCTGTGGGTTTAAAACTTCATTACATACATTTCTTCTTTAATTAACAAATGTTTATTGAACAACTATTATGTGCCTAGTAGAGTTTAGGCAATGGCAATCCAGAGATGAATTTTTAAAAAGCTTCAGCAGGAATGAGAGGGCCTCATGGGATAAAGGACAGTGAATTAACAGAGTTTATGTCCCCAGGTGGTCAAAGGATTGCTGAAATCTGGGAGAAGGACAAGCTAGTAATATGGCAGTGGGGTCACAGAAAGAACGCCCAATATTGAGATTATGGAGGAGTCGCAGAATTCCGTCATGTGTCAGTTTACAGAGGCATGACGTGGAGTGAGTGTCTAGCATAGGATAGAGGACAAGATCACTGGGAAAGAGGAGGTCAAGGAATCCTAGGATAGATCTCTCAAATTATTAAGAACACAGTAAGGTGGTAAGAGTGACAGTACGCCAAGAACGAAAATTGGTGAGAAACGAGGGAGAGTGACACAGGAATTAAGTAGATGATAGCAACAATGAGTGGTGTAGGGTGACATAATCTGATTACATGAGGTTCAAATTTGGAGACTTTTAGGGAGGAGAGAGAGAGAGATTATTCCAGAAGAGACAATGGTGTGCAAGAAGGATTACCTAGGAATAATGTCCTTAGGAATAATTGAAAGGAAGTGCACTGAGGGAGTGAAAGAGAAGGAAGGACCAAAAATACTAGACTGGAAAATTCTTGGGGTCACTGTTAGGTGACCATTCATCCTGATTTGTGTGGAAGTGTTCATATTCACATCTCTTGCCTCAAGGTGAATGTCTCCAGTGACTCTTTTCACTTTCTGAAGTGAAACTTGACTTGGATAATAAATTATGTGATCATTGTAGACATAGTGAATTGTGGGATGAACATGAACACTAGTAAGATACACATACACACATACACATGGCACTTAGTTGAAATATAAGTTTAATCCCCTCACTGTCTTGTACACACTTTTTAAATGAAGCCATGACTTTCATACCTTTCCTTTTCTTTCTCTTCTAACAGAGTTTAGTGAAAGCGAATTTCTCTTTTTATTTTTAATATTTAATATTTATTGATTTACATTTAGGTACTTTCAGAACTTTTAATTAATTTTTTTAAAGACTCGGTGGAAAAGATTTGGACTAAATTTTAAATACCTCTGGGGGGAAAGATGAAGTTAAAATAACCCTGACTTAATTTGAATTATTTTTCCACTCTGCTATTATTAGAGAAGCATAACTATGAGAAAAAGTCTTTTCTAAAAGTCATTCATAAATAACAAAGGACAGCTGTATGCGTCCTCAGAGAAAGTATGTATTCTGCCCACACCAAGTTTCCCTCTTGCTGGAATCCAAGTGTCTTTGTATTTTATGAGTGACTTTGTGAACAATAAAAAAGAGTTTGGGTGGAAAAGAAGAGGTTATGTTTTTGAACCAGAAATTTTGGATTCAAATGCTGGTTGTACCACTCATTACTTCAATAACTGTAAGCGTTTACCTGAAGTCTCTATACTTCAGTTTCCTTATCTGTACAATTCTTACTCCACAAGGAGAAGAATATGTCTCAGAGTGGTCTGAGGATTAAATGAGAAAATATGCACGGAAAGACTTCTCAGAGCACTTGGCACTTTGTTCCTCAAACACTACTTGGCTACTCCACTTTCAGCTTCGTCTCTTTAAACCGATAGCCCTTTAGATGAGAACCAATTTTAATAATGTTACTTTCAAGATGTTACAATTCCCAAGTCAAAGACTACATTAAGGACATTCTCCTTGATGGGGTAGAAAAGTAAATTAATACCTTTTCAATTTCACAGAGATTTTCCCCAAGAGATTAAAGAAGGCTTGTTGAGCCTTAATTAACCTGGCAGATTCTTTACCTAGAGATTCCGGTCCCCTGAGTGTTCTCATTAATCAAATTTTATGTGAGGGTGATATCAGACAATTTATGTATTTAAATACAAAATACTTTCATTTATGTGCCATATACTGTCCCATTTTTCCTGTTTACATTGTATATCTTTTGTGAAAGAGGAAATAACATGCTACTATTTGTCACAGTTGATCTATTCTTTCTTCCAGAAACTTGTTATTTCTCCTAGAAACTTGTTTATATTCTGATATGATTCTCCATATCAACCTTTCACTAGAATCAGATATTATAACTGGAATTAGAATTCAGATAGCAAAAGGAATGGAAATAATAGTTTAAGTACTAATACACTGGACATTATTGCTAGATGTTTTAATTTACCTAATTTATTCCTTATAATTCTATCAAGTAAATATTTGCTATACTTTACAAATGAAAACTTGAGCTTCAAAAAATTTGAGCAATTTGCCCATGTTCTAAGCACTGGAATTAAGATTTGAACCTAGTCTTATAGACTTTAAAGTTTATGTCCATTCTACTACATATTCTGCTAATGACCATATTGTATGCTACTGAATTAAAAGTAAGGGCAGTTGTCATTTCTATATACAGCAGAGTTTCTTCATAAAATGGAAATGGAGACTGGTAGGACTGACCTTTGCAGTTAACAATATATGCCATCCCTGAAGACTGTTTATGATGTGGTACCCACCAGCGAGATATCAAATTCATTGCCTGGCATTCCATCACTGTAGCGACCTATCTTTGACTTTGAAGGCATTTTGCTCCTTCACAGCTTTCTATTATGGGAAATGATAAGCCTTATCACCTAACTCCTTCAGTAAGTCCTAACAGCAGACCCCAGATAATGCTAGGAAAGTCTGATGGGAAACCAGTAGGGAGCAGAAGAAATGTAACAGGCCAGAGCCACACTTTATCTGTGATTTTCTCAGGGATAAAACTAGCAAAACTCACACACCATCCACGTTAAGTAAAATTACAAATACAATGTATGTGTATGTATACAAACATATGGAAACACACAAAAAGACCAGTCCTAGACTTGTTACATTCCTAGAGATGTGATTTGGGCTATGAAGGAGTAGAATAATTAACTGTACTGGAACTTTTTATTTGATATAAGCGTTTAGTCTTTCCTAGTCAACAAAAAAGATGTTTTCAGGTTTCATACGGAAGTCACATCCGCATTACTCTGTAACCTCTTTGCATTTTTATTTTGGATCGAAGCATCCCCAAATGGAAGTTAATATTCTCGTTTTTTAATGGTCATATCAAAGGGAAAAAAAGAATCAAAGAATTAGTTGGCATAGGCTTGTGAGTTAGAAGAGTTTCCTAAATGTCAATCTGCTTAATCAATTATTCAGAGAAGGGAAAAATGAGGGTAGCTGAATTATACAGGTCTTAGAACTAGATCAACTGAATCATATGTTCTTAGTCTAAGGAGTGCAGATATAAAATGTAATAAATGTACACTCGAATCGTAGTCTTTGCCCAGAACCCATCAAGCACATAATGAAAACAGGTAGGACAGACAACTATCTGAGTTTCCTTAAAATTATCCAGAGATAGCTTATTGGCCTTCTTTAACCTATCTCACTCCCGAGGCTATAACCCAGACAACGTCCCAGAAAGCAGTGGCCCCTTAGAGTTCTTCCAGGCCCACTATGCATGTGGAGGAATTTAATCACAGTTGCCAACTGAGGCCTGGCCTATGCAGATGGATTCAAAAATATTTATTTTTCTGAGTATTACACTTTCTTTCAAATGCTAATAAGAGCCAAGCCCAAAACATTTTGGTGCCCTCCTCAAATAAAGGAAAAGTACAATGCAAACATTAGGCATTCTATTTTCATTTTGTACGTGTCTTGTTTTATGCATTCTATCTTAAAATATTTAATTTTAGCCACGGCCCTGATACTCAGTGGCTGGCACTTGGTAGCATCTCAACCGTAATTGCTGAATGAATAAAATGAATCATGCAATGAGCTTTCTCTACTGAAAATCATTATGAAAGTATAGTACATCTCAGAATTGTTATAGTTCAGTGAACAAAGAATGTGGCTAATGTGTGTAGAATTTCTTGCAATAAAATTAGCACTCTTCAGTTATTCTTTTCCAGTTCTGTTAACTGACAACGAGGACACTGCAACAAACCACAGATACAGAGGAGGATGTAACATATGAGTAATGACTGACTGCTAGATTATAACACTGCATTAGTAGTCACAGTTTAATAGAAAGTGTTTCAGGAATAATGGGCTGAAATGTTACATTTCTTTATGATGGTAACTTTAGCAGTAACTTTTATTCCCTTTGTGTTTATATTTTATTTAAAATAGGCCATAAAATATGACTACCCTTTGACGGAAGGCATGATAAGATAGTTATATTTCCATGGCCTTCCCGCAGAAGGCAGGGTGGAGAATGCTGCTTGGAGCTGTCGGTTTCTGCCACAGCCCATTGGCTCCTCCAGGATGGGGGAACCACATGTGCTCTCAAGAGCAGCTACTACTCTTTCCTCCTAGCAACCACGTTATGTTAAAGTGCGGTTGCTGAGGTTGCCAGGAGAGTCTTCTATTCTGTCCTCCATGACCAAGCCAAAGGGAAGACAAAGTGTAAACTAAACTGGAGGTGAAGATTCAGGGATAGGCACCCAGAAAAACAAAGGGCTCTCCTTTTATTATGAGGAAATAAACTGAGCAAATTACTCCATGGTTAATGCTTTAGGTAAATTTATAATTTCTTTTCTTTGGGGTAAAAATCAGAAAAAAAAAACCAATTTTAAAGACAACCTGCAAGATAATGGCTATTAAACATTTTAAGACAAAATTCACCACTTTCTCATTATTCATTGAAAGCCACTTTTTCCCAATAGAAGAGAGGAAAATACCTTAAAATTGTCAGAGTGACTTGAAAGATTCTGAACTATAATTACTATCTTGTTTCAAATATAAAGTTTTGAAGTAGATGCCACATTTCATTGAACTGAAGACATTGATTGTAAAATGCATACTGACTTCTGAAATGTTAACGTGAAAAAGAATGTGCACCTTAGATTTGTTGAAACATGGTATATGACCTCATTCAGTATTTCAATCAATTCTGAGATAAAATATCTTCCTCATTTATAGAAAAGGGGGAAAATTAAGTTTTCTCTGAGTCATACAGCTAATAAGCGATAGAGACAGAATTCAAATCCATATCTATTATGTTCAAACTCTTCATTATGTGATGTTGCCTCTTCAGTTCCTCACACAGATAATAAACAAAAATAGTTACCAGCTGGGACTGGCCCTACGGCATAGTGGTTAAGTTTGGTCCTCTCTGCTTCAGCGGCCCAGGTTCACAGGTTTGGATCCAGGGCACAGAACTATGGCACCCATCAGCCATGCTTAGGCGGCGACCCAACATAAAAAAGTGGGGGAAGATTGGCACAGATGTTAGCTCAGGGCTAATCTTCCTCAAGCAAAAAAAAGAGGAAGATTGGCAACAGATGTTAGCTTAGGGCCAATCTTCCACAACAAAAATAAATAAACAAACAAACAAATGAATAAGTCACCAACTAACTTGCTTATAGAACTTTATAGCTGCTGAAGTATTTGTCATACTTCTAGTAATTCACTGGATAGTACTAGCCTTGTTTGAAAAATGAGAAAAACTGGACCAAGAAAGATGGAATGACTTGCTCAAGGTCACATAATTGGAAAGTGGCAAAGCTAGGAGTAAAACTCAAGATACGTGACTCTTAATCCAAAACACGTCCAAATTCAGACATTAACCATCTATCAGGCTTGAAATTAGATCATGGACATAAAGATTATTCCAGAGAAATATATTTGTTAGATATATGAGGAGAGCTACTGCACGTCAGATGGATTCATTGATTTATTCAACAAATATTTATTGAATGGCTGCTTTCAGCTAGGCTCCCTTTTAGTACCTGGGATATAGTAGTGAATAAAAGACATAAAAATCACACAAAACTTCTAAGTGCTATAGAGAGAAACAAGGGGAGTAGGGAAAGGAGGGGGTGGTTGCAATTTTAAACAGCGGTCAAGGAAGGTGTCCCTGAAAAGGTGACATTTGAGCAAAGATAAAGGAAATAGGAAGGGAGCCACATGAATGTCTGTGGGAAGAACATTCCAGGAGGAGAACCAAGGGCCTGAATTGGGGATCTCCTGGGCCACTGCACAAACAGCTAGCAGGCCATATAGCTCAGGCTGAGTAGCAAGGCGGGGAGGGGGAGTGGAAGATGATGAGTTCAGAGAGAGATGGGGCTGAGGGGGTGGAGAGGGATGCGTAGACAGATGACAAAGGGCCTTGTGGGCCAAGGTAAAGACCTTGAGATTTACTCAGAGGAAAATGACAACTTTAGGCAGAGTAGCCTCATCAAATTTAGAATCTGGTCAACTTCAATGAGTCTGTCCTAGGCATTCCAAGTTTGTCTACTTTATCAGTCCAATTTAATCCTGGGCTACCTGGCAAATAGATGTTACTCTGTGTCTACCTTGTTATTGTATTATAAAGTGTGGCCTAGTCTAGAGATCATTGACCTTACAGCTTCACAGACAGCTAATAATTCATTACAGACATATTATCTGCGCTTGGCAGTTTAAGAAAAGCTTCCTTCCTCTCAAAAAAGACTTTGTCTCTACTCTCAATAAGCTTATAACTTAGCGGTGTGATCATAAAAGTCTGTACCAAGTGTTCCCTTGGGGAGGAGCAAGTGCAGAATTATGCCAGGGATAGCCAGAAGCAGTTATTGAAAGCAATATTTAAGGTGAAGTCTGAAAGGAATATGTAAGGTGAGGTTTTTCAAGGGAATAGAGGCAGGTAAAACATTCCATCTAGAGGTAACACCATGAGCAAAAACAAGACAGCTTATAATAGTATAGCCTTCTTTATTTATTTATTTTTTTTGCTGAGGAAGATTTGCCCTGAGCTAACATCTGTGCCAATCTTCCTCTATTTTGTATGTGGGACGCTGCCACAGCCTGGCTGCCAATGAGTGGTATAGGTCTACACCAGGAAACCAAACCCAGGCTGCCAAAGTAGAGCATGCCAAACTTAACCAGCAGGCCATGGGCCAGCCCCTGTATGGCCTATTTTTTAAAGATATATTCATTCACTCATTCATTGTGACTGGGCACAAAGTGCCTGAGAAGTAATAGCCACTGGGGGCAGACAGGCAGGGAGGAATCAGGGAGAGAGCCATGCAAAGTATTTGGATTTTATCCATAGGTGATGGGGAGACACTGCATGCTTTCAGTGTGTAGGGTGGCTTCAGGAGTCACGTGTTTGGTCATTCTGGCACCAGTGCGGAGGCCAGGTGGAGCCAAGTGAAAATGGAGGCAAAGAGGCTGTTGCAATAGTCCAGGCAAGATGGTGGTGGAGAGCAGAAATGGAGAATTGAGACAGAGGTAAGAAGTACTTGAAAGGTAGACTAAGCCCACATCAGAGATAGATTAGATGTGAGCAGGGTGGGAGTAGGGGGTCAAGGTTGACTGCTGGCATTCCAGCATGCATGATGGTGTAGATGCCACTCTCTGATGAGAATATGGGAAGGCAAGGGTTTGCCCATGAAGCAGACAAGAATACAAGTGTGATTGTTACGATGCGGGCAGTTTCAGTGGAGGGAGAGGTCACTATGAGGTGGCCACACAAGGATTCATGAAAGTCTTAGGACGTTAGCTCAGACCTTAAAAGATGGTTAGGATTTAGAAGGTGAAGGGAAAACATGTTCAGCATTCCAGGCAGAAAACAGTCTGAGCAAAGGCACAGAAGTGGCAGAGTAGAAACCATTTTCTGGAGGTAAGTGTATTGGTCTTTGTGCATAGGAGCGTGGTGGAGAAAAAGGAGGGAAGGAGGTTTATCCTTGAATGATACGGAGCCTGCATTTAAAATCTTCCTTTCAAGGAGAGAGAAGGCACTGTTTTGTAAAGCATCCAGGTCCACGGTTGATTAGCAATCCTAGATGACTATGGGAGCCACCGTAATGTCCTGATGCTATTGATAGGGTTCTTAAATGAACAGTACAATTCTTTGCCATGCTAGGATTCATGAGTTCACTGAGCAACTCTATAGCTATCACTAGAACTCAGTTCTCCTGAGTCCCATCTCAAGATTAAACAGACATTGCAGTAGTTTAGTATGCATAACTGCTGGCACCATGTTTTCTCCAAATACCTAACATTATAGCTATATCTGAAGAGTCAAAAAACAAGTTTCGCACTTTTTTAAAACTGATTTTATTTCACCATGGTCTTTCATTTTTCTTTGAAGTTAAATAAATTTTATAATGAATTTTTCGTACTGTTTGTATAAAACAATTACAAGTACAAAATAAACTTCATAAAGTCTATACTGTATTTTCTAACATATCAAGCACTATGATAATCAAATTTTAATTCCATCCAAATAACACATAACAAAAAATTAATATTCAAAAATCTCAGCTATAAAAATATCACTTGCTCTTGTTTAGCCTTAAATTATTGCAAGTGGTGGTGGAGTACTTGTAATGTCTTCTCAAGTCCATCACTGCAAAACAAATAAAATACCAGCCAGAGCACGAGCCACAGTTACTTATTTTCCTGAAATACATTCAGATTTTTTTCCTTCATTTCCCCTTGGCAACAGTCAGATCCCTAACAGCTCTTGATAAGTCATCATTTCTTGCTTCAGTGCCATCCTTGAAAACAAAGCCATCCTGTGATTCTGTACATGTCATTATGAACCAAGGCAAATTACAGGTGAAGGGGGAGTGCAGATTGCTCTCAATGAGTTCTTTCAGGAAATACTGCTTCTCCTATAATATAATTGGAAACTTCGAGTACATGTCAGTTATAGGGCAATCTGCTAAACACCTGTCAGAAAAAAAAGTACCACATCGCTCCTTGCAATTTTAAGCTGCCTCTGCCTCTTCTCTTTTACAGCTTTATTCATTTTGATTCATTTCACACCCATTCTGGCTCCGCACATTATACAGCTTCCATACATAATTTCTCCAAGAGCTCAGACACAATAAAACTACATTCCTATCTTGTTGCCTAACTATGCATTTCAGGAACACATTCCTTTTGGTTTTTCTACCTCTGTTAAAAATGATCTAAATTTTCTGATGTATCTCAGAATTCTTCTACTTCAGTTAATTATGTTCTGAATTCTCTGAAATGTACCTCAGAGCCTGGAACGCTAGGAAGGAAGTTTAGCAGCCGAAAGCAAGACATAGCTAAGGGAGGAAGATGAAGCAGGCTGCTCCTTCCTGGGAAATTCCTGGAGGGATGTCAGATTTCCAGCCTAAGAAAAATGAGCTCACTTCTCCCTCTTGTGCCCAGAAGTTTGGATGCCATCAGCCATCTAGTTCCTTGAATGAGAGAAGGCAGGAGAGTGGAATCTCCTTCCTCTAAACATTCATTCCAATATTTTCTGAACTGCAATTAATATGCTTGTAGTAGTACAATGTATTGGTTTAAATAGGCTGATATCACGTCATGTCAATTTTTAAAAGAATCAAGATAGAGAAAATTCCCATTACATTCCAATCTGATACAGCCACCATGCCTTTGGGACACCTTCACTTAGCCTCATTTCGCCTCATTTATTTGCATCTAATGTAGGCATGAAAGATGAAAGTGTATATATATGTATATATAAGTATGTACAAATATATAAGTATGCATAAGTACATAGAAGTATGTATATATATGTGTGTGTGTGTGTCTGTATAAAGCCTTGCTTTACAAAGGACTCCCTCTATGAGACAATTAAAAACATCAAAGATCAAACATATATGCCTCATAGAGGCAGGCATTTCTTAATTAATTATTTTATTGAGGTCATATTGGTTTATAACATTGTATAATTTCATGTGTACACTATTTATCAGTTTCTGTATAGACTGCATCGTGCTCACCTCCCATAGTCTAGTTTTTAATCTGTCACCATACACCTGTGCCCCTTTCCCCGTTATGCTCACCTACCACCACCTCACCCCAGTAACCACTAATCATGAATGAATCCTATCGTGTTTCTCTTTCTCTATTTGTCTTATTTTGCTTAGCAAAACACCCTCAAGGTCCATCCATGTTGTTGCAAATGGGACAATTTTGTCTTTTCTTATGGCTGAGTAGTATTCCATTGTATATATACCACACTTCTTTATCCATTTATCAGTTGAAGGACACTTGGGTTGAGGCAGGCATGTTTGTCTGTTTTGTCCTCTAATAAATCTCAATCTCCCAGAACAGTGCCTGGCATATAGAAGGAGCTCAAGAAGTATTCGTTAAAAGAGAAATTTCACTGGCTAAGCCATACACAAAAACTCTGTCTCTCAATCATTCAGCATGAGTCCCTTTCACTTACAACTTTTTTCCCAATCACTTATTCTTCATTCCCAGATTAGTCCTTGGAATGAAAGCCAAATGCACGGGAACATTATAAACAAACAACTACAAAACACTACAGATTATGAACTCAGTTTCTGCTTTGTGGTCTGGAAGACCTGCAGTTAAACACTGATTTCTTCCTTTCACTTTTACTCTCTGAACTTCAATTTCCTGTTTATCCCCCTACCTTTGAACGACAGTGCACTGTTCTGCCTTCAAATAAGAGAATGAACATATATAAAAATCTACCTTATTTCACCTTGCATTCAAAGGTTGCTTTCCTGCGAGTTTGTGAGGTGATTATTTTTCCTTGTAAAGCACATTTTCAGTTTTTAAACTTGTATTCTTACCTGGCCAAAACCACGCTAATTTACTTTTGCTCATTAGACAAGGGCAACACTTATTAGATTGGACATCCCCTTGTGCAAGAATTTAACAAATTATAATTAGGAAAGTCTTTACTTGTTTGTTTTAACAGTCTAACATTTGGTCAATTGACTAAATAATACCGTGAATATTACAGTCAAAACTCCTTATTCAGCGTACAAGGAAAATTAGATTGAGTATTTTTTATTCTGTCTTCTCCTAAGCTGAAAACACTTTCGCCATTTTGATGCTTCCAGTAAAGCCATTAGAGGAAAAACAATTTGTAATATTTGTCCCACGACATCTTTCTCCTGGCTATGAGTTAAATTATTAGTGATGAGGAGATGAGGGAAAAAGAACCCGTTATTTTTTCAGATTCAGTTTCAAGGTGCCTTTTGAGCTTATTATGCTTTGTGATTCTAAAATACCTTGTTTATTCATCATCTTGGGGAAATTCTACTATCTCTGAACTGCTAACTTTACCCTGGTCTGCAGAGGCAAAGCCCGAAATAGGGCCTAAATAATCTAAATTTCTTCCACGCACTAGGTTTAACCTTAAATGAATGAACGAACGAATAAACAAATAATATTATATGCCATTCCCTAATATTTGTTTTTATTTTGACACAGAAACATTTCAAATTTCCCAAGAACAAATAAAATCAGCGCTCCAGAAAATTCCATGGCATTTTCCCTGAAACTTCTTCATTGATAATTTTGCTTCTCATTGTCAACAAACTTCAGTTCTCTCTAAACCTAAGACAAATGTTTGAAAGGAGTTTTCCTTGGTCCTGCTACCCATCTGAGGCTGCTGTTCCCTCCCCTCTATTTGGTCCTCTGCTCTCCATAGTTCTTTCAAACACCTAGCCTACATTCAGCATGTTCTCTGGCTCACCTCCTAGAGGTCCAGATCAGCTGGTTCCAGTTTCCTCTCGAATACTAAGGGTCTCCTTTCAACTGGCACTTATGCTTTATTATTTGTATGTCAGCAACTTGATTTATATTTTAGGCAATTTCTATGCATTCCTTACCATCAACACACACACATGAACACACGCAGACACACTTTCACACGTGCAAAATCCACACACACAAGCACACACACGTGCTCTACTCCTAGAAAAGATCCTGTGACATTATTTATCCTAAAAAAGCCTAAGATATTTTTGAAAGATAGTCTCCAAAATGTAAATGGGGAATATTAAACAGCCTTATTCAAAGAGAGAGGAAAGAGAATTTGCCACAATGTAGGGCCCTTTGTACTCTTCTCACTTAGGCTCCACCCCTTAGAAACATGATCAATGAATATTCATGAACTTACCCGGGCTCTTTGTGAGTGGGAAGGAAGATGTATAGAGAATATGTGCTCTTCTTCCAAACTTCAGTGTTCTTAAAATTCCCAGTACAAAATGTGTCATTATCATAATCATCATCCTCTTCCCAGCACTACCATCCATTAGTTATCACATCGATACCAAGCTGAGTTCTTCCCTATTCACAAAACATTCATTCTTTCAACACATTGAGCACCTATCTGTTCCCAGCATTGTTCAGTGAACTAGTTTACATTCGACCTTGTGGGAGGAGGAAGGCAGATAATAAATGCAATAATTTAACAGAGCAGTAAATTCTATGAATTAAATAAGACAGATTATTGTTAGAGAGTGACAGATGAGGAGAGGGATGAAGAAGGGACAAGATTAGGCAGAGAGTCCAGAAAAGATCTCTTTGAAGAGGTGACATTTGAACTGGAACTTGACAGTTAAGAAAGATCAGGGGAAAGGTTTTTTTAGGCAGAGAGAGTGGCACGTGCAACGGACCTGAGGTTGCAAGGCATTTGGTGCCCTCTTTCCCCCATGTTCCTGGAACTACCCTGGTGTCTTCTGTCTAGGATGCCCTGCCTCTCTCATGCTGTCCTGTATGCTGATTTTTCAGACTCAGGAGTATTCAGATGCCCAACTAGTCTGAAATTATCACCGCCTTCCTGGCTTTTACAGACTTCTTCTTAATACTGCATACTTGACCTCCAAGGACTTAAAAAAGAAACAGCCATTCAAAGCAAGCCTGCATCTTCAGCAGAACCCTTGTTGACCCCATTGTCTAATATGTCACTATTTCTTATCTAAGAATCCATGGGATAGACTCTTCATAGAATTTAATGCCAGGAAATAAAAATTCTGAAAAAATGTTTTCTTTTATTAGCCAATGAGTTATAGGTAACCTGTCCTGTAAGCCTTTTATTTTGGCTGCCGGAATCTCAGAGCTAAAATGTAGCGCTCCTGTTACAATAACAATCCTATGCATGTTTTGTGGCACATTCATCCGCACTCCCCATTTACTTCTCATTGTGCCTTCTTATCGTTATTTTGTTTCATTTTTATTGCCCTGTGTGGAAGTGCTATTATTTAAGCGGCCTCAAATATTTTGCAAATAGATGATGTATAAATCATTAATCACATGTGTTGTCCAGGCAATCACAAGTAATTTCCCCACTGCAAGATCTAACGTGTTGTCTTGTTCCAGATCTTCACTTCTCTGCCGCATGACAGAACTCAGCTGCTCTTTCTTCTTAAATATGTCTCTCTTTACCAATCTTTTTGGATGATTACTATAAATATGAACAAAATTGGTTAAGAACAACTCCACTTTCTTGGTTTCATGGCATACTACAGTGTCTTCACTCTCTTTTTAGCACTTTTTTTTTCATCCTGACCATCTTATGTATGAATGTACGTATGTATTTTAGTTTCCTTCTCTTCCCACATGCCCATTCAATGCAGACATACTCCAGGATTCTATTCTAAGCTCGCATCACTCTCTACACTTTCTCCTTTGGCAATCATCTACTACTGTCACCTCTAAGTAAAAGATTTTCAAATTTTATTTCTAGCCCTAGCCTCTCTCTTGAGTTTGCATTCCAAATTCCCTGCAGCCATTTGATCCTTGGAGTTAGAATGAGGCCTTGTAGATCTTTTACCCTCCCAATCCTTGAATCTCCTCCATAACACTTCTGCCAAGAGTTTGTCTACCAAGCAATTGACAACAAACTTACCACCTTTCAAGGCAGCCCCATTTAACCATCCAGCTTTACTGTTAAAAAGTTATTTTGAATAGGATGGCAAAATCTCTCTCTATGACGTATGCCCACTGGTTCTAAGGCTATTCTAAAGAGTAACAATAAGAGCTAAGACACACTAAATGTCAAATGTGTGCCAGGGCATTGTGTATATTATCTCTGATGACTCTGCCATGTGGTTTTATTATTCCCATCATTTCATTGGGGCAATTTAAAATTAGTCTAATTATTTCACATGGCTCTTCTCCAAATGGTGAAACACACATATATTCTCTTTGGGAACCACTATACTCCAGGTTAAGTTACAAATTCCTCCAATCACTTCTCACATGAATTATTGGGTTTTGTTAATTTTATCGTCTGTATTGCAAACCTCTAACTGTGGTGTCCAGAAGGAAAGAAATTCAAAATAACATTCCAGTTGTGGTTTTAATATGCAGAATAGAACAGAACTGTCACCAGCTTCATTTTAGAAACTATGTGCCTCTATTGACATAGCCTAACATCATTCCTGTTGCTTCCTACTGAATCAACTAGGTTTTTAATCAGCAACCTGCTAAACATCTGCTAGAACTCTGATGGATATGTCAAACTATTTCCCAAACTGAGCTCAGCTTATTTCCTCCCTAATCTCTTCATCAGTTTGCTTTCTCTAGGTCTTAATGGCATCTGTATCACCCAGACACACAAGCCAAAATCCTCTATATTGGCTTTAAGGCTCCTTGGACATGTTCTTAATCTCATCGGTGACCAAGTCCCAGAGGCTCTGAGTCAAATGTTCTCACAAGGTCATCTTTCCACTGCATTAGGTTGAGCCTTTTGCCATTTCCCAGTAAAGGCCACATGTTCTTTCACCTGAACAGCTGAAATCCTGTTCCTGCTTCCCCTCTTCTCGTCACTGCACAGACCTGTTGAAGCAGCGCTCACCCTGGAATCTCTACTTACACAGCGCCCACGGGGCTCTGTGCCTATCAAGGGCCATTCTAGCTTTTCACCTTGATACCAGTATCTGTCTTCTTTCTGGCCTTATCATCCTGTGATTTCCTGCACATACCATATACTTCTGGAAAACTGTGCCGCAAAGTATTTTTCGAATTTTCCTAGTTCTGCGCCTTTTTAAAATTGATGCTGTCTTTGAGCCCGGGAGGCCTTTCTTTGCTTGTCAAAATTCTATCTTCCAATAATTTCAGAAAATGTCACAACCTCTATGAAGCTTTTGCCAGATCCTGGTCTGGCCATCTAACATTAATCTAAAGTTCCTGAGTTCCCACAGCATTTTATTTCTCTCCTAGAATATGATAGTAATAGCGATTTACATACATATTTTCTTTCTTCAACTAGTCTTTAGGCTCCTTAAGCCTTGGCTATGGCTTAGTTAATTTTACTATTCCCAGTTACAGACTAGGGCTCTAATTACTTGCATTAATTATGAATAAGGAGGCAGGAAACAAAAAAGGTGAAATTAATGACTAGCTGAACTTGCGGTAGAGTTGGAAATCTAATGCAAACACTTGGAAAATCAGACCAATGCAGGTCATATATACAGATGTACCAAGAGACCACTCTATCTTTCCAATATTTCTGCCTGCCCTTAATTGAATTTTTTAGATTGTGAGCTCTATGCTCAAGCACATGACCTCCTTTTTCTTCCCTGAGATCTAACCAGACTAGGACTCTCCCAGGGCCAGTGGTCAGAGGCCAGCACACTAAGCGCCAACATTGATTTGGGTTGTAACCAACAGCTTCACTGAGTAACCACTTTCAGTGATCCTACTAAGCCATAAATACACATTCCTTTAAAAATAATCTCAGTGACAATGAGCAGACGAACTTCTCCAAGCATACTTGTCACTCCCCCAAAGTCTTAATAAATAATTTAGACATTAAGTCCTTGCACTGCCCCACTGCTCAGTAAAACAAAGTTTAGCATGGGCATTTACTCATTGCCAGTATTTTAAAGCAAAATGTAAAGCTCTTTTTATATCACAAAAATAAAATTGATTTTATATAAGATGGACTTATGAGTTGATACATTTAAAAAGAAAAATATGAAGCAGAATTTCTGTCAATGTGATTGAATTTTGGTATCAACCACAAGAATTTTTAACTATTCCACATAACCTATGTCAGGTCAAGAAAAGTGCTTCACATTTTTTCCTTCCTGGAATTAACATTTATTTAATGAAATTCTACCTCACAAAACACCACTTGCATTACTCAGATGTTCGGTCAATGAAATTATTGAATTAATGTAAAAAAATTACCTTCTTAAGATTAGGTCACATGAAATCATGAAACTGGAAGTGGTTACATAATACAGCAGAGTTATGTAATAATGCATTGAATGATATTATACTTTAAGATATAATGCATTTTTAGCTAATACTCTTGTTTTCTGAGCCCAGACTTCCTGCTTTTTTACTTGACTTTCCTTCTTATCTCATTGGTACCTCCCCCTGTATTCCAGAATGTGTATCTTTTCCTACCGAACACTTGGCTATGGTTACACAGGCATCAGGCCAGTGGTTTCCTATCAGCTCACAAACAAAAAGGGGAAACACACCTACACTCAGATACTGACACACAAAATCATCTTTTCAAAATATTAAACTTTGGAGACAATTCCAGTGTATACGAATTTCTCTATCTCTTGGTTTTCAGCATTAAAAATGATATATAAATACATCCTTCAACTAAATCCATCATTTATATAAAGATAGGTGGGTCATCAGATATTGGATTTACTAAAGATAATTTAATCTAAACTATTTCTTCAACAGCAAAAAGTCATATTACTGGACATGAGCAGATGAGGAAAACATGGGGTTTAACAGCTTGAATCAAAATTGCCAACACTATTTACTCATCAATTAGCAGAGATATGACAATCAGGCCAGTTTATTCCTGATTACCAGAAGAGAATAAAACAGCAGGGATTTTTTTTTTTCTCCTGACAGATTTAACATTCAAGTTCTTGATACATTTTAAATTTCAGGCAAAAAATTATGTAACTATCCTAAAAATTCTATAAAATAACATAAACACCTGCTTTTCTGTAAAGTGTTAGATGTACGGAAAGAATTGGTACTCCTTGCTCTCCAAGTTATCTATTTAGAAATAATACTTATCCTAATAATACCACTAACAGTAATAATGAAAAGAGAGAAATGGGAAAGTCAAATGTCAAGCTTCGCAAACAGGAGGTAGCAAAAAATTATTCCAATTCACACTGTAATATTTAATACTCCAATTTACATTAGAGTATTTAATACTCCAATTCAAAACAGAACATTCAGTTAGTCATAACAGATTGTAAATGATATAGGTCATTGTATTGCTTTATAGCAAGTCCATGCCGTAGTGCCCTCATAAAAGACTCTTTTTTGGAACTGGCCCAGTGGTGTAGTGGTTAAGTTTGCACATTCTGCTTTGGTGGCCTGGGGATTGTGGGCCTTGATCCTGAGCATGGACCTATGCACTGCTCATCAAGCCATGCTGTGGTGGCATCCCACATATAAAATAGAGGAAGATTGGCACAGATGTTAGCTCAGGGACAATCTTCCTCACCAAAAAAAAAATAAATAAATAAAGATATTCTTTTTTCCTTTGCTTTTATCTAGTGAATCCTGATAATACAAAACTCACAGGTCACAGGTAAAATGCAGTATGGTAGTATTGAGTAGAAATAAATTGAGAAAGAAATAGGTTCAAACCTTAAATTAGCACATATGGTTACTTATTAACAGCCCAGTTAAAGGTTTAATGACAAGCAAGTTAAATTTAGCTGCAACGAGGGTTTAGCTTCATTCAAGTTAATTCATTCATAACGTCAATGCCTTTCATTACTGTATATAGGCAAACTAACTGTCTATTCACATCAATTTTCCAGGAAGGACTAGAAGTTTTTATCCTGATTCTATAAAGGATATCACATCTTCTTAGATCAGGATAAATCTAGTTGCCAGATTTAGAGATCACCTTAGTGATTTCAACAAGTAGGTGTTGAAGATGGTTTTCCTTCTCCAAAATCAAATGTAATTTTTTTTAATATGAAAGAGTATTCTGGATTTCTTGTCAACTTACTATATTACAAAAAGATTATTATCAAAGAAGCAACTGCAGTAACATCAGGAGAAAAATTTATACTATTTTTATTGCATGTATACTATTTTTATTGCATGTATACTATTTATACTATTTTTATTACTATTTCAAATGTGGGTTCTAAGGAAGGGTGGGGGTATCACTCTGTCTCCCTTTGCAACCCCCAACGTTTTCATATACCTTAAACCATATTACAATGATCTCTCAGGATCGCCTTTAAGTGAGGGGAAAAAAGGCCACTGCACATGTATGTGGACATTTTCTTCACTTTAATGAGGGTGAGTTGGGAGTTGGAGTGGGTTTACAAAGAGAGTCAAGCCTCATGTCTTTTGTTGTTTGGTCGTGATGATGGTTGTTAAATCAGCCACCAGGAAAGCCACTTCCTGCCTTCCCTTCCCCTTATCTGAGTCTCTGCTTAGCAGCTTTCATTAGGGTAGAGACCTCTACTACACTTTGAGGTCAATTAGCCTAAAACTGCTAAATCCTAAGGAAATCCTCGCTCATCCTTCCACCTTGTATTTAGCTGTGACTTGTAAACTTAGAATGGCCAGTGCTCAGTAGATAAACGCAAAACAATAATAAGTTGAAGAAGTTTCTACGTGAACTTGTGGAAAAGGGCCATGTTTAACTAATTTTTGCATCCAAAAATCATATCACAGAGCCTGGCATATAGCAGGTGCTCAAGAATGTTTATGAATGAGTGAATGTTCATTTAACTTTTTGGCCAAACAAGTTGATCAGGAAATGATAACATAGCAAACACATGGAGAGCAACTTCAACGTTAATAAGGATCCATTAGTTAAGACAAATACTGGCAAGAAATCTCTTTAAGCACTTATCATCTACATGATGTTTCTCGGGTTTATTTTAATTATTTAACTCTCCTACAGTATCTAACACTTGCGATAGTGATTGCCAATATATGAAGCATTTTTATGGGCAAAATTTCATTTAATCCTTCAACATTTTTGAGGTATGTACGATCAGTCTTCAGCTTTACAGATAGTGATATCAAGGCTCAACATGGATAAGGCCAAATCTCTGGTTATTTGAATCCAAAAACTGGGTTCTTTTTACAGAATTAGATTCTCTGCTTTTAAAGTCTCTTTCTTTCAAGGGCAATTTTCCATATGCGTTTTCACATCCTCTAAATTAAATATATAGATTGCCACTTTTCATACAGCAGACTTTCAAATAGTTGTTGATTTTGATTAACTGAAGCCTGAAAAAGTAGAAGTGTTGAGGGAAACAGGGTAGAGAGATGGGATGGTCTTCCTAGGACCAAAACTGACTCATGAAATCTCTAGATTAGATAGCCTTTCATAATACACCAAACAAGCCCTTGCATTTCCTTGAGACTAGAAATAAATAGAGAAAGTGTTGTCAACTTTTACAAAAGAGTTTTCCCTGGATTTAACTCACTATGCCACTGGGAAGAACCGAGATAATTAAAGAAATGAAATAAACGCTTACCTGCTCATTTCATTTATGTCATAATTTCCCTTGGGTTGTGTCTGTTTTATTGTAATGCCATGGCTCTTGAATTATAACCTTTGTATTTCAATAGCCAATCAGCAGTACTGTGGAAAGCCTGTGACCTAATATAAGGAAGTAAATATTTGCTTTGTGAACCACATTCATTGTCTACAATAAAATTATATTTATTGACACAGAGATTTTTTAAAAATCTCAAATACAAAGTTTAAGAAATTCAGAGAGATTTTAGATGCTTATTACTCAGGCTAGAATTTCAAGTATGAAGCATTTATATAATTTAATGGAAAAGTCTGCACATCTGGTAAATAGTAGAACAAGAATTCAAATCCAGTTCTATTTGAAACAAGATTTTAGATTCCACCACAGCTGACTGCTTCTCCCATAGGGTCTCCTAGTCGTCATAAATTTCAGGTTCATTATTCTCAATTACTGACATTTTATTATATTTGATAAACTGGAACCAACAATAATAATAAATTTTTACACTTTTTAGGTAGATTAATATCGAAAGACTTTAAAGATTTTCCAAACTAAATATTTAAGCTTGAAAGCACATTTCTCAAGTCATAGAATTTAAAATGTCAAAACCAGGAGCTTACAAGAGCACTGAAACATTTAAAACACTACAGATATAGAACTCATTAAAGTACTAGATTAGATTCTCAACTTTTAAATATTTAAATTTCACCTATGGCTTAAAATTTTGGATAGGATATGATTCTAATCTGACATGGTTTTATAATGAATTTAATTGACTTCATTCTGATGAGAAATTTCAATTAATGCCCTATGAGACCTCCATCTACTCCCAACTTTCCTTTCAATCTGGTTATCTCAGGAAAACTCGGAAGTTTTCTCCTCTCACACTGGCAACCAGCAGAAACGATCCATGAAAATCTGGGAACTCCTCCTGTACATGTAAGATGTGAGTGTGTGTGCACAGTGCCCAAACAGAAAAATGACAAATCCCAACTTTGAAGTGATTCTGGGCTTCTGAAAGGAACCGTGCACTTTGGAAAGCCCAGATACAGTGGCAGGTGGCAGTAGGTTATGGACACCATGGTAGCTCTAATCCTGTGGCTGATCCATCCCTAGCCTTTGGCGATGTCTGCTCCACTCCAGCCGAGCTGGAGTCCAGTTCAGCCCCAGTGATCTCTGTAGTCTTTGCCACATGTCTTCTTTGTCACTAAGCATTTCCTTTCTTTGTCTGCTTTTGTCTTTTAAAAAATAATAATAACATTAGTATTCAAATAAATAAGAAAAATCTAACAGAATACTAATGGAACAATGGGCAAAAGACTTGAACAAGCTATCCTCAAAGACAAAAAAAAAATTTTTGCTCACAATCATGTCAAAAAAGTAATCAGCATTATTAGTAGCCAAAGGAATAAAACTTTGAAAAACGTCATTTTCAGCTATCAAGTTAGCAAATTTTTTAAAAGATGACATCATGTTGGTGAGAAGTAAATGTTCTAAGCCTAAAGGAAAAAATGCCCTTTTTCTGCTGGTATGCAGACAAAATTTAGGCATAACGATGTATATTGGTTAAAACAGTAAAATATTGGAAATAACATAAAAGTCTAAAAATAAAGGAATGGCTAAATAAATTCAGATGTCCTATTTTGCAGTCACTAAGTTGTATTAAAAATACCAATTTTTAGTTTCTCGGGAAACACCAACAGAGTAATGTTAGTTTTCAAAAAAGCAAGCATGGAGTTGTACAACATGATTCTAATTCTTTAAAAAATGGTTCATTCATCCATAGGAAATGAACTGGCGGTAAACTGCCCAGTATTCTCAATAGCAGTTCTTTAGACATTGGGGTAATTATGAGTACTCAGTACATGCTGGGCACATGTTCAGCACTTTAAATACAGTGACTTATATTTCTGCTTACAAACATCTTAGGAGGTGGGTCTTTATTCCTGTTGTATATTTGAGGAAACTGAAGCTCAGAGCAGGTAAGTCACTTAACCATGGTGAGAAACTATTAAATGGAGGAGCCAAGACACAAGCCAAGGTCAGCTTGATCCGAAGCTCATGTTCATCATGTCCATGACTGCTCACAGCTAATTTAAACTTTCTGTTTTATACATTTTTTTCTGTGTTCTAGGGGAACCTAAAAATAAGCATATATTGCTTTTATAATCTGGAAACAAATCATAATATAAATGTTATAGTAAAAATATATATATTCACAGAGTGACAGTTCTAAAAATTGCTTCCTCCAAAGATGCAGGACCATGAACATGATCTTTAGATCTCAGGCTAGTGTATTTGATAATGAGCATGGGGGCTCTTTTAAAAATGTAATCTCGGGGTGCCGGCCTGGTGGCATAGCGTTAAATTTGTGCGCTCCTCTTCGGCAGCCCAGGGTTTGGCTTCTAGGGGCGGACCTATACACAGCTTATCAAGCCATAACGTGGCAGCGTCCCACATATAAAATAGAGAAAGATGGGCCCAGATGTTAACTCCGGGCCCATCTTCCTCAGCAAAAAGAGAAGGATTGGTGGCAGATGTCAGCTCAGAGCTAATCTTCCTCAAAATAAATAAATAAATAAATGTAATCTCAAATCTTAGGAGCCTTTTGTGAGTCATGTCAATTCTGCAAAATTTATTCATTTAAGAAATATTTATTTAATACCAGCTTTCTGCCAGATATTGTGCTAGGTGTTGGCACAATAGCAGGAATAACAGTCTAAATGACTTTCTTTGGATACCAGGAAAGTCTTTGGGGGATAAGTGAAGATAGGAAGAGACAGGGGAGGTGAGAGCATCCATCAGTCTAACGTTGAGAGTCCTGGCTACCTACATTTAAGAACTGTTTTACTTTTTTAAGCTTTCCATAAAAACTCATAATATACCAAGGTGGATCCAGGACACCTCCCTGGAAATGTCACGCAATTTTAAGCCTCTACAATGCATTTATACTTATATGCTCACTGTAGTAATCAGATGAAGTAAAATGCTTTTGAACATCACATGGCGTTATTCTCAAACATGGGGTGTACAGTGGTCCTTGCATTTGCCCTTCTATGTGGTGCTCCATCGTCATTGCTAAGTAAGCAGAGTTGGACATTCAGAAAAAGGATTCTCAACAGAAATGCAGTTGGATGGATTCCCATCCTTCTTGGTTCCATACCTCATTGTCCACACCCACCTTTCATTTTTCCAGAAAAGCCCATGTCTTTCAGCAAATGGACTTTTAATATGAAGGCCCATTATCTCTACAACTGTATATTAACAGGTAAATCCTTTCTTACTTTTTAGTCTATGAGTCAAACAGAATTTTTATCAATTTAGATTTAGATTCGGCTGTGATAATAAGGTCAAATGAGTAAGAATATGTATATTTCTCCTTTCCTACAAAGCCCCTGGCCCTAGTGGTGGGAAGTGTCAAAGAATGTTATATTATTATTATTATTATTATTATTATTATTATTTTTATTATGCAAAAGTGTAAGAATTCCATTGGAATAATGACTTACACTTCCAACACGAGTTCAAGTAAATTAGGATCCTTTAGGAAGATCCCCAAGAGCAAAGAGATACCTATTGAGAAGGGATGGCTGTCTGCCTTAGCATTGGACAGCAAGCTAACTCGCCCTGTTAATTTCCTTCTTTGGGGACTAAACACTGAGGAGTAACTGAGGAATCAGAGCAAAAAGGGTAGAAATTGGCACAACAGACACCTTATGTTATTCGTTCTGTAAATTAGGTGGTTTTCTTAACCTTTCAGACTACAAACTCAGGAGGAAGGATGAGTGCCCACAGCTCTGAGACCAGATGTCACTGCCACGGAGATTCATCCTATTTAATAAACGATACCATCCCATCCTTTTGTAATAACAAACACTTGTTTTCTCATCTCCAAAAATTATAAATAAACTACTTTCCCATGGTTTCTCTAAATATACTTTTTAAGATTATAAAAACAGTGAATAAATCTACCCTCCCATGAGTGTGTTAATTACTATTTTAGTTCATGCTAACAGAAGTAGCTTAATAGTGACTTAACTGGAGACCAAACTGCTCATTCATGTGAATTAATGAGTACAAATCACCTTTTCATTAGATATTAGTGCTATAACGTACATTTCATGGATACCCGCTACTATTACTACAAAGGACTTTAGAAATAAATACAATTTACTTAAAGTGTTTCCCAGTTTTCAAAATTATTTAATACAGATAGTGTCTAGCAGTTATGAAACCAGGAGAAAAACATTATTTTCCATTACAAGAGTAAAAATTGTTTCTCATTTCTCCAATTAAATGATTTTCGGAAGGGTTCATCACCCGGAAAACCAGTCTGTATGAACGCCGGAAATGCAGATGACATCTAGTCTCAGAAATGCTTATTCTAAATGGGAAGCAAGCTATAAGATTTCTCTCTATTATTTGTGATAGCCATCCCATGATGAAAATAAGCTCGCTGTAAAACAAAAAGAGAAAAAGAAACTAAGGGAAGCTCGCAAAGTTCCCTAGACAAACCTTCCAGTGACTCTTTTAAAGAAGGAAGCATTTATCAAAGGGTCAGAGAGGTTAGGAAAACTATGCCAGGAGCCAGACTCAGTCTTGCCAGAGCCACCGAGATTGTCCCAGGTGAGCCGGTGTCCTGGGCTCCGGATGGAGGCGGAGGGCGCAGCACGCGTCTCGCAAGGCGGGCGTCTTTTTGGCCAGGAGACCTCTGCTCTGTCCTCAAGAGCCCAGCGACCCCGAGGCTGGCACGGGCTGCCCGGGACGCACTCCCAGCAGCCTCCCGCTCGCGGGGAGCATCTCCCCATCCGCGGCTTCCGAGGCCAGCTCTGTCCCTCCTCCATCCTCAAGTCCTCCGACATTTTTCACCGAGACAGGAAGGTAGGGAGAAGAGGAAACGGCCGAGTGTCTGCAACCCAGCCTCTGCCGCAGCACAAGAAGAGGAGAGGAGGGGGGAGGCTATTAAACTGTGATTCCATGATAATAAAAAGAATCATCACCCACAGCAGGGGAGACTCGGATACACCCACCCGGGCAGCCGCTGGGGATCTGGTGGGCGTTCCTCCTCCTCGCCCCCTCGGTGGCTGTGAAATCTACCCCAAGCCGTGCACACAAGAACTCCCTTTTCTTCGACCAAGGGGAGGGGAAGGAACAAAAGAGACCCCCACTCCCTACATTCACAGACTCAGATTTTTTACCGATGCTCAAGGTATGCATTTTTGCAATCCCTTTGGCTTACACCTTCCCCACCTGAATAGTGCATTTTCCCAAAGGTAAAGAAAGAAAATATACCACGCTGAGGTGATCGGTCGATTGGACACTTAACGTTACATTCGGTTTTCTAACAAACAATCAGAAAAATCCCGCAGGACCTCGCGCCCCCCGGGGTTTCTGCCGCCCTGGGCCCTCTGCCGGTTCCCCGATGGCGCCCAGCTCTCCACTGGGAACCCAACCGAGGGTTCCCCGGGCTGGCAGGACACTCGCCCAGCCCGTCCGCAGCAGCTGGAGGGCGGCGAGCGGACCGCGCCGTGGCAGCAACGCCGAATGCAACTTCCCAAACCTGCGGCGCGGCCCCCGCTCCCACCCGCGGCGCGGCAGGCAGGCAGCGCCGAGACCCCCGCGCCCGCAGCCTCCCCCGCTAGGGCATTGGCAGTTGCACTCTCCGCCCCCTCTTTCCTTCACCTCCTCCCTCCCCCCGCCCTCCAACAACCACCACCTTTAAAAAATTCACCCATCGGTGCAAAGCAGACATTTTGATGTCATTTACTTAGCCCCGCTCGGTTTCAGACACAGCATCTTACCCAGTCGCCTGGAGGTGTGGGCAGCGCACCGATAGGTCCGGGGGCGCGAAGCTGGGCTGCTCGGTCCTCTAGCGGAGCCGCTTTGCTGCCATCCGCCCAACTTCAGCACCCAGCGGGCGAGGAGAGAGGGAGAGAGGAGAGGATGGAGGGGAGGGGAGAGGGGGCGGAGGGAGGGGTGGGCGGGGAGGGAGCTGGAGCCGCTCAGCAGCGCGCATGCGCCCTGCGGGCGGGCGCAGCCCCTCGCCCGGCACGGCCGGAGGTGCTGCTTCTTTCCCCGGCGCGTGGCCGCATGAGTCACGGCCCCGCCCCGCCCCGGGCCGCCCGGCCCCCGCGCGCTCGGCTCGGCTCGGCGCCCACGGTGCGGAGGGGCTCGGGGCTCGGGCGACTCGGGTCCGGAGCTTCGCGGGAGCCTCGGAGACCTGGGAGACTTTCTTGATTAGAGAGGCTCTCGCGCCCAGGCTCCTTCAACTTCACGTTCACCCGCAGCCCTCGTTATTACATCCTGCGCTTTGGGAGAATGCTTGAAACCAGAAGCGTGTCTCTAAGGAACAAAACTGCGCTGCAGCAGCGGGGTCCCAGTGGAAGCAGTCCCTGTGTAGGGGTTCAAGAAAGTGTGAAGTTAAGCAAGTTTTGCTTACCCAAAGACTGGACTTTATGAAGAGTTCTTTCCTTCTTGACGTCCTCACCCAGAAATCTGACCCTTTGCCCTGAGAATTCTTTCAGATGCTCTCTGGTCTGGGGCACGTGTTCTGTCTCAGGAGTCTGGACCACTGGAGCCAGGGTTTTGAGTGAGAGAAGCCGATGACCAGGCAGGAGTCGTGAATTATTAACAAAGGTGTTGATGCTTGGGGCCTGGAGTATCCTTCAGGGCCAGCTCGGTAGCAATCAGCGGAGCCCAGCTTGGTAGTGAAGGAGCGTTGGATGCTTAATGCATCATGAGCGCTAGATTGCATCTCCGATGATTAGATTGAAGTGTTTGTGAGGGTGAATTAGGGAAGCGGATGTCTTTCTCTTCAGATGTGACATCTGTGGGAAGAGGAGTGAGTTCCTGGCAGGAATGATTAGGCTTTTTCCGTATACCTATTTCAAACTGATTACTTGTAAATATATATATGATTTCCCATAGTTTTGTTATTTCATATATTCAAACAGTGTTATTTCAGTCTCCTTTACTGAACATGCTCCTGGCCCCTCACCTCCACACCTCTGCTTGAGTTCAGTGTGTCTCAGGGTTTGTTCCAGGGCCTCCTACTCTCACTACATCATGGCTTTGAGGACGTCTGCTCTTCCAACTGTATTCCCCGGACTGGTCTTGGTCTGCAAATTGTTCCTTATTGGTCTGTAAGGAGAGATAAGTACAGAAATTCAGAGTAAGATGTAGAAAGTTTTATAGCAGTTTGACATTGCCTGGGCATCTGAGCACATTAGTCAGTTGTGCTTTGCATGTTTTATTTTATTTGTAAAGTAATTCATTTTTGTTAGATTTTACAAAAGTATTGGTCCTCGACACATTGAAAGTAAAAACTAAAAGTCCTTCACCAAAAATGGTTTGAGTAGCACTGAATTCTGTGTAACTCCCAGATTTATGTCTTCAGTCTTGACCTCTCCCAGAGCTCTTTTATGCCCTCAAATACCTTGACAGCTCTATTTGAAGAATAATTTTAATAGTTAATATTTATGGAACAACTACTGTGTGCTGGGTACTGATCTAATGTTTTGCATGTGTTTCTTATTTTCTCTACAAGGTAGATACTATTATTATGTTTAACAGACATCTCAGAAGCAGAACTCCAGATATCCACCCGCTCCGAACCTGTTCCTCTTCAAATTGTTCCACCCTGTTACTCACGTCAAAAATTTAGAAGACGTCCTTGTTTTGTCTCTTTCTTTCCCGCCAACACCCAATTAATTAGCTGACCGTGTTGTCTCCACTTCCAAAATATATCCCCAATTCCTCCACTTCTCTCCCTCTCCATTGCTATAGCAATAGTTCAAACCTCTGTCATCTCATACCTGAACTCCTGCAAAAGCCACCAATGGGGCTCTTCTCCGCAACCCCAAAACTACACATTCTCCAAACAGTTCAGTGATCTTTTAAAAACGTAACCAGATCCTCATCCTGCTTAAAATCCTCCAGTGAGTTTTCATTGCACTTTAAATACAACCACGAATCCTTACCACAGCCTGGAAGGTTCTGTGTAATCTATTGCAGTCTAGTTCTCATACCATGCTCCCATAGACCATAGGTATGTGTGCCGTAGCCACGTCAGCCTATTTCTTTTACTCTCTTGAATAAGTCTAGCTTCCAGTACTTGTTCTTTCTGTCTGGAATCCTCTGCTCCTAGATATTTACATAGTAGGCTCCTTCATATCCTACAGTTCTCTGCTCAGATATCACTTGCTCAGGCTTTATCTAACCACTCCATCTAATCTTCCCCAGAGTTCTTCTCTGTTAGATCTCTTTGCTTTATTTTCTTCCGAATACTTTTCACTATCTGAATCAGCTTGCATTTGTTTATTATTATCTCCTCATCCCCCTCTAGAGTAAAGGATCTCAAGAGCTTTGTCTGTAGTTTTCACTGTACTTTTATCTCTACTGCCCAGAACAAGATTTGGCACATGGTACACACTCAATAAGAATTTAAGAAATGAATGCATGATTGAATGAATAAATAACACACTTAGAAAAACTATTCTTTATTTTTCCTGATACTTCTTTTGGATCCTCATTGCTGCCTGCTGTTTGTTTTCCAGAAGTGCACAGAGAGACCACATTGTTTCCTCTTCCCACCCTGTCAAAGATGACTCCACGCAATGGCACACATTAAAACTAGATGTCAGAGTAGTGTTCCAAGAGCCAACTTTGAAACAAGCATACTCAATAAAAAAGAGATCCTTACTTCCATGAGCTTCCCTAAATTGTAATAATGGCTGGGCAATTTTTTGCACCTATGACCTCTTGGCTATTCTGCCAATAATTTACATGCTGAAGTCAAATGTAACCTCTTGGTGACTTTCTTTCGTGCCTGTAGTTCATCGTGTAATCCTTTATGTGTTAGCGAGAATCTTCAATGACAGTGTTCTAGGAACTGGACATATCGCCCACAATCTGAATGTTGAACAAATGGGTGGAACTGACCACAGCTTTAATAACCTTCACCTCGTAGAGTTTGATCACTTGCAGTCTGTGTGTATAACTGGGTCTTAGGAAATATCTGCAACACCAATGATACCTGATGATGACTAGGTCAACAATTCAATTCAATAAACTTTATTGATGTCTACTATATGCCTGGTATTATGTCTT
This sequence comes from Equus quagga, assembly GCF_021613505.1. Classification (NCBI taxonomy): domain Eukaryota; kingdom Metazoa; phylum Chordata; class Mammalia; order Perissodactyla; family Equidae; genus Equus; species Equus quagga. Next base: position 14,028,074 of record NC_060274.1, on the reverse strand, counting down.
CAAGTTGTTTGCAAAAAATGTAAATGTTCTATAAAATTATTATACATGACTCAGAAATGGATTCCAGTTCATTTTAGCCATGGGGATGTCTTCTCTTTACACAGAATTTCAGAGCTCATTGGGCTTATGGTCATTCAACAGCTGTGTGGTAACTGTGGAAAGCAGCACTGGACCCTGATCATTTCCATACGGTTATGAATGTGTTTTTCAAGTACAGAGAATCTGAATACAGCAGCAGCATTTTGGTATAATGACTACACAGGAAGGCAGGCAGGAGTTTGCAGGCAAAATATTGGCAGACGGAAGATATTGGAAAAGGACAGAGCATCAAAATCTTTACAGTACCTTTACCCATAGTTAGGGGTATTTGTCATCATTAGGAGACCTGGAATCTACCTCAGTGTTTGGTACCTTTGAAAGGTTATTTCAGGAAGAAATTATGTAGCAGCTTTACATTTCATTCTCTCTTTTCCCACATGCTCATTTATTTAAAAGCAACTGTTTTACCTTTGAAAAGCAGAGGGAAAGGAAGAAATTTGCTTGAATCTAAAAAACGATGACTGCTCGATTCAGGCAAAGTTCTCCAGAGTGGAGTTGGAAGGATAGTTAAAATATGACTGCCTAAACACACTTTTTCTTTACTTTTAGTAAACAGGACTTATCGTGTTTTTTAATCAAGCCTTAGAGACATGCTCTTCTCAGGGAACTTATTTACATAGAAAATACTTGTGTTTCTTCATCAATATTTGAGGGAGATGAGAGAAAGAAAAGACAGTCTGCCTCCTAAATATTAAAATGAGATATAATTAGAGTTTTACATTTTATATGTGCTTTATTTTTTATAAATTACTAGTTATTAATGTTTCCTTAGTGTTTAACTTATCAGTTTTCAACTCAAAAGACTCAATATTATTCTTTCAGAATAGCATGAGTACATTTATATCTCAGCGTTATGGGATGAGTCCATGGAAGTAGATATAAACACCTTGTGTGTGTGTTTTTAATCAGCTATGCCCAATTTTGTATATCATAAATTCCCACAATGCTTTGACAACATAGAGTTGGTTCTGAGTCACCCTAAGTACTTTACAAAAGTGCTCTTTAGTGAACCCCGGATATTCACATCCTCTTTGGTTCAACAGATCTATCATATAATATTGGACAACAATCCTCTGCTTCTCTGTGGAAAAATAGCAAAATGTTTATCTCACCTAGAGAACATGATGATGTTCAATTATTACTGTCTTATATCTTTGTTGATGGAAAACATTTCTTTGTGTATGGAAAACAATTCCAGAACTTAATGGTCCATGCTATATTATCTTGAGATTTTTGAAGGTTCCTAGACGATAGTAGCTGGATTGTGGAACAGGCTTCTCCTTTGTCAGATCTACTTCCAGGATTTGGTAGAAGGAAGGGTGGAGAGAGGCAGTGGTTTGATCTCACAGTAGTATCTCACATCTCTGCTATATTTTGATTCATGACAGTGTAAGTTCAGAGATGTGTCAGGTTAATGCAGATCTTTGTGTTAATGTGTGTGGAGAAGGCTGGTTTGCTAAATATGTCTGGTAACTAGAAGGGTCCAGGTGACTAATTTTTGAGTTCCTTGTTGAAATACACTAAAGTTGCAAATCATAAGATCTATATTTACATTGCAAAATTTTGTTAAAGGTTCTCTGGCGTCTTGATTTCCTGTGAACTAGTTTTACAGTGTGAGTATGTTAGTGTATGAAAGTCCTTTATAGTCTCACCTGTCTTCACATTCAAATATTAGGAGAATTTGCCTAATATAGTATGATTGCCTATTCAAGTTTCATCCGTCCGTCCATCCATTTATTCATTCATTCACCTATTTACTTAACAAGTTCTTAGAAAGCATCTGTCTTGGCATTGTGGGGAATAGAAACACAGTGGAAAATATTGTTCCTATCCTTGAGAATTTATAATCCAAGTGAAATAGTCTTTACATCCATGAAGCAACCAGAAGAAATCAATGAGAACACTTGAGATAATGCAATATTATCATTTATTTCCAGGAGGTGGGACAGAGAATGATGAAAACGGAAATTATGTGTTTTATAATCAGAACTCTCAACTGCACAGCAAAGAAATTACAAATGATCAAAGTGGCCCATTGAAGGACACACTGAGAACTTTCTTTGTATTACATGGAACTAGTTTTGAATGGTTTTGCAGATTTGTAAGAGGCATTCAGAGAAGGAAAGATTTAGAATATAACTCAAATAGGAAGTTACTTATACTTTTAATTTACAGCCACCTAGAAAATATTATGCACCTTCAATATGCAAGTCATTGTGCAGGGCTCTGTGAAAGTTCCGTAGATGAATCAAGACATAAGGAATAAAGTGGTGAGTAGCATAGAACCTAGAGAGATCATGCTCAACTCTGGTTGTAGATGACTGTGGCCCTTTGAGTCTGCAAAGAATGGGGACCACTTGTATATATATGCTGCGATGTGTGGAAGACCATTTGAGTTGGAAATCACAATATGGTATCATGATTGTCTGTTGGTTCAGTGAGAATGACAGGATGTGAGTAGGAAAACTTGACTAGTATGTCTTAGTTATATAAAGTTATTACGTTTTAAATGTACATTGAGGTTACATTGTGATGGGGGGGTTAAAATCTCAGGCATGGCAAATTTGTTTCCGACTTTAATCAACTGCTACTGGTAGTGTGTTGAATAGAATTCTGAGGCCAAATCTGAAATTAAGCAGAAAACATTATTGTGATTATTAGTAATGTCTGATAGGCTTTAGTATATTTGTCTAGTATTTGAAATCTCTGTTCCAGTCAACTAGGAGTCAAATGATTTTGAAAAAGGGGAGTAGTATGTATTCAGGACAATAGTTCTCAAGGAACTATCAAGCTGTTATTTTTGCTCCAAAATTGGTATTCTGAGAACAATGAATTCACTTGGTAAATAAGCTGGGATAATGGAAATTGATCTCTAAATTTCTGTCTTGGGATTTGATAAATACATTGGCATATTAAAGACTCTGAAAAGCTCCATGATTGAAAAAAGCCAAAGTGGCTACTAAATATAGGAGAAGATTCTGTCTGTTTCACACACATACAAACACACACTATTTGCATATACATACACATGCATGGTATCAAGGATCTCAATTTTATTGATTCTGTAATCTAAAATTAAAATCAAATTAGTTTTAGTTGTCATTAGTTATAAAGTCATAATCAGGATCTTCTCCACACATAAATGTACCTAACCTCTATTTTTCTTGATTCATTTGGCCAATTTATATTGAGCATCTATTGTGTGGCTACGTGGCAGGCACTCTTCCTGGCAGTGGAGATACAGCAAGGAACAAAACAAACAAAAATCCTTACCCATATGGGGCTCATATTCTAGTGATGGAGACAGACAAAAATCAAGGCAAATAAACAAAATATATTGGGGCTGGCCCAGTGGCATAGTCGTTAAGTTTGTGCACTCTGTTTCTGCTGCCCAGGGTTCACAGGTTTGGATCCTGGTTGCGGATCTACACACTGCTCATCAAGCCACACTGTAGTGGCATCCCATATACAAAATAGAGGAAGATGGGCACAGTTGTTAGCTCAGTCACAATCTTCCTCAAGCAAAAAGAAGAAGATTGGCAATGGATATTAGCTCAGGGCCAATCTTCCTCACCAACATATATACATATATATGAAATTAGATAATTATACATGCTAAGGGAAAAAAGGAAATCAGGAAAAGGGGATAGTAAGCTTCTATGTGAGTTGGAAGGGGTTCTGAGATTATACATAGGGTAGCAAAGGAGGCTTCATGGAGAAAGTAATATTTGTGTCAAGATCTGAAGGAAGCAAGAGATTGAGCTAGTGGCTATCTGGAGAAAGAACATTCCAGCAGAGGGCACAGCCAGTGCAAAGGCCCCGAGGTGAGAGTACGTCAGTTGTAGTCACAGAACAGCAATGAAGACATGAGGGAAGTTGTAAGAGATGAGGTTAGAGAGAGAAAGAGAAGATAATCATGTACCACCTTGTAGTTCGGGATATGGGCTTATACTCTGGGAGAACTGGAGAGCAAGGGGAGGGTTTGAATGGAAGGCCGTGAAAGACAAGCCATAGTCTTTGAGAAGATTGCTTGCAATGTGTCCGTAACACACCTTGATAAAGAACTGCTAAATATGAATAAGAAAAAGGCAACAACCAAATAGAAAATGGGAAAAATGAGAATAGGATCACTCTGGCTACTGTGCTGAGTGAGGATAGACTGGGCGGGGAGCGGTGAGAGCAGAAGCCAGGAGTGGGGTTAGGTGGCTATTGCAATGGACTCAGTCAGGGATGAGAGTGGTGTGGACCAGAGTGGTAGCTGAGGAAGCGCTAAGGAGTCGTCAAATGTTTGCTACTCTTTCAGAGCAGAGTTTACAGGGTTTGCTGACTGTTTGGATGTGTGGTACAAAAGAATTTGAGGAATCAAGGATGACTCCGCTGGTTTTGGCCTGATCACAGAAACTTCCCTTTAATAATGAGGTGCTTGACTTCCTGCTTCCAGAGCCCGCCTATCCCCACAGCTGAGACCAATAAATTACTATAAACAGGCTGAACCAACAGTCCTTGCAGGGCCTCTTGATCTAAAGAGCTAGAGAGATTCCAGAAAGAGGCAGTACGGAGAAACCTGTATGCACAGCCTGTTGGTTCTGCGTCTATCAGCCTCTCAGCTCTGACCTTGAATCTCGGCTTCAGATCTTGTGCTTTTGTTTTGCTCCCTTCACCTCTGAATGCCTACTTTTGTTGTCTAGGATAAGAGTGCCAGTCTAGATCAGTCAAGTACTTAACTGGGATGAGGTCTTGCTTTAGTGCTGAACTACCTGCTTCCAAAATCCTTGATGCCAACCACCTGCCTGCCTGGTTTCCCATTTATTTCCTATTGCCAAATCCGTTGACACAAAGATCTGCCTCGCTGCCAGGACATCTGCCTGTTCCCTACAGTTGGACATCTCCGATGCTGACAATTTGCCCTAGTGGTCTGGACCTTTGCCCATTACCTGCTGTCACCATCCCCTAAAACCCTGCGGTTTTTCCCATGTGTGCAATTCTTAAGATCATTCATTCATTTATGGGTTCATTCACTCATTTAAGGGTTCATTCATTCATATCTGCATTAATGCATTCAAATGAACATTTACTGAGTGCTAACTTTGAGTCATCGATCTGTTGGAGACTGTAGATAAAAGGTGAATAATATGTAGGCTCTATTCTCTATGTCCTAGAGAATCTTCTAGAGTCTACAAAGACATGGGCTAATGAGGGAGACAGACATGTAAACAACATTTACAGTGAATTGTGATAATTGCCCTCAATTTATAATCATTTTTTAAAATTGGAAACATTTTGCTGCTATGCAGGGAGTGTGGTGCAGTATTTTGCAGCCTGAGATTGAAGTTAATCTGATCGAGGCTGGAGTTTTGGCTCTTCCCCTCACTAGCTGAGTGACATCAGCAGGTTAATTTACCTCTGTTACTTCAGTTTCTTCAGCTCTGAAATGGGAACATTGACAAGTTGTTTTTCAGGGCTGTTGTGAGGATTACACAAGATATTCATGTAAAGTGCTTTATCATTGCTTCTGACACATACTAGAGCACAATAAGTTTTAGCACGTCTTCATTTTCTTCTCTTCTTCTTCCTTCCTCTCCTAGCAGTGTAAGTGGGTGTAATCGAAACACAGGAGGAGAATCCTTGGCGTGAGGGAAAAATCCTCCGATCCCAGGGGCCTGGGTTAGGAGTCCAGGGCTCTCAGAGCACCTTGTACTGATCTGAGTCATAACATTGTTTAGTAATTGCCTATTTATTTGACCATCTCATAAGACTTTTGCCCCTTGTGGGCAGGACCTTGCTGGCTGACATCTGCAGCCTCAGCATCTTGTAGAGTGCCATGTGTGAAGACGTTCCCAATAAATATTTGTTGAATATAAAAAAAGAATGACAAGGCTTCCCATCCGTAGTGTCAGTTAAATTCAGTTTGAAAAAAGGAATTCACATGAATGAGGTGCAGGACTATTTCAAGCATGAAGGAGAGTGTGAGCAGAGTGACGTGACATGAGACCTTCGGTGTATTCAAGGAATCTCAGGTCCTGGTGGAGACATCTGTCTATGCATTGCATGAGCTTTTGAATTTTGAAAGGTGGGCAGCAGCCAGACCAAAAAGGATCTTGTATGGATCATAACTAGAGTTGGACCTTTTCTCTGGGATGAAGAGCATGGAAGGCTATGAAATAGGGCGCTTGAAACTTTTCATGATCTAGTACTTACCTCCCTTTTCCAGACTTTTCTTCCTAACAATTTATGCTCTAGGAACACCAAAATGTTTGTACATCATCCCCACTGAGGAACACAATGTTTGTACACCATTATGATGTTTGAGGGGTGGGTACCATCAAATGTCACAATACTTCTGGTTCTTGCTTTATGTGTTTGCTTATGCTGTTCCCACTGACTAGAATGTCCCCATTCCCTCTTATCACCAACACCCCCACTAGGCCGCTGTTTCCAAGCTAACTATTATTCATCTGTAGCCCAAGAGTCACTATCTCCAGAAAGTCTTCCGAAGTTCCGTAACTCTCAGCCAGGCATTATAGTTCACAAGAGTGCTCACTGTATGTCAAGTACCCTGGTGTTTACTTTGTGTCAATAATTTGATTTAATCCTTACAACTCTATGAAAGAAGTACTATTATTATCTTTTTTAAATTGAAAAATACTGATATACATATATATTTTAGATTTATTCTACATTGTGTAGATGAGTAAGCTAAATCTTAGATAAATTATCTAGGGTTAAAGAGCGACTTAGCTATGGAATTTGATGTAGGGACCACAATCCCCACCATTCCCTCCCACACCTGCTCTAACTAGGACCCAGCTCCACTGGGGGTCAGAGGGAGTCAGGGAGGAGAGACATAGAGAAAAGGGCAGACATCTCTTTATTTAGCTGGTTTTGGCCGTGGTTCTTTCTTTGCTGGCTGTGTGTGTTTTGGAGACAGTCACTAATGGGTTGGCATTTTCATTTGTATGGCACGTGTCCAGATGCTGGCTGGCTGTGAGCACATGCGTGGGTTCTT